>NC_139933.1:11665407-11750407 GCF_963514095.1 Eutrigla gurnardus | reverse complement strand
TCTTTCGAGGCTACATCCATCTTCCAGCACATTTGGAGCTATGTCACAAGTGGCGGCCCAGGTGTTTGTATGCCAAGTGAAAAACGCCTTGAGCTGTTCCCACAGTGAGGCTGCAATAAAGCCTGTAAACAAGCTCGATCGAACACACACACAGACACACACACACTCACACACACACACAGACACACACACACACACACTCACTCACGCACCAGCGACCAAACATGTCTTAATCCACACATGCAGGCTGGCGTCAGGCCTAAAAATAACCCTGTGCTCCCACAGGTTCAGCTCCTCTCATTACTTTACAAGGGAAAACTGTTGTAACCAAGACAACCGTGAGCAGCTCTTCGTCTTTTTCCCAGGCGCTTTGCCATGGCAACAAGGGAAAATACGTAAAATAATAATAAGTTGGAGCTAAAACTGGGTCTATTAATAGGTTTCAAGCTACAATTCAATACAGAGTTGCCATATTTCTGAGGCAATGATTTTCTATCAGCGTCGTCGTTAAAAAAAGCACTGTAGTATTCACACGACAGAAAGTATAAGAAATCAATTTTGTAAGAGCTCTCCATCCAAAGCTAAGGCTTTAATGGCACTTTGGAAACCTGTTGTATTTAGCTCTATTGACCTGAGCGCAGCACATAAATAAACTGGTTCTATAGCGCTAGAAATCCTGAACAATTTCACAAGAGCTGAAGAAAAAAAGAAAAGATCCCCTTCTAGTGGTAATGACAAAGGGTCAAACAAGTTTGTTTTTAATCAAAGCCTTACTGGGGTTTTTTTTGGCTTATGGAAAAACAAATTAATTGGATTCTTGAGAGTAAAGCTCCAGAGTAAATTTAAACTTAAGGGGTGAGTTCACCCAAACCACAAAAGAACATATTTCCTCACTTAGCCTGAACGGTATGTAATCACTCAGATAACCTTGGTTTATGTGCCGAGATTTAGAAACAACCCGCCTCTGAAACCTTTGCGCACCTCAATACGCTCAATCGATTTTTGCCGCGAGAAGGGACTCAACGTCTGTTGGGTAAAGCACCAGAACCGGCTCTTTCTGAAATAATTATATTAAAAAGGAATTAATTCAATCTTGCTTTCGTGGGCTTGCATCAACACCCAAGTCCCCACACTACCTGTGTGAGTCAAAACAAAGTGTGGAGGTCTTTTGAAAGGGAGGCAGTTTAAAGCCATGGGCTGCACGGCTGAACAGTTTTCAAAAATACTCCCTGCATGCATATTAATACACACAATGTGCTATACTTGGCAACAAAGAAAGCAGCCTGGCAAGGAAGGCTTTGTGTATGTTTCCTGAATGAGCTTTCAATAAGGTCCACTAAAACTGCATCTTGCCTTGACAATCTAATTGTAAGTGATTAACCATCGGCTAACAGATTTGGGGACTCATTAGCCACACGAGCTACTCAAGTCAAGTCTGTTATCTTTTGTATTCTGCGTCCCACATCACTAAAGTACCAACTCCCTTAAAAACAAAAACAGCATGATGAAACACGTTGCCACCATCATATCACTTGACACCAGACGTCTAATAAAACCTTATCAACTTAGTGCTGTGGGTCTTCCTTTGCCCTGAGCTGATCCAGCTTGTAATTAGTGTAATTAGAATTAAATGTCATGTACCAACCACCGAGAGGCTAGAGGATCCAGGTGAGGTGCTGAGAGCCACCAACGGGGAGCTTTTACCATCACCACCCTGCCTGCCTGCCTGGATTTCATTAAAACGGCCCCTACTCCCTTTGTCTTTTTTTTTTTTTTTCTGAGGAAGCAGCCATTGATTAAATCAGCGAAATGAATGTCACTGTTTCAATGTCACTCAAATCTCTCGAGTAAAAACTCTGGTTAAGGACCGAATATTACAGAGAAAATCCCTGCTTTTAGGCCAAAGCTGATACGCTGGCTTGCCCATGTAATTGGCAGATGCTGGCATTTATTAAAGGGAAAGTACGGAAATCATTCGGTTGGAGAGAAGGGTTAATCATATTCATTTTATAAAAACCTTGTTTATGTGTTTGTTGGATGGACCGTAACCTTGAGATTTACAGAGGGAGAAAAAAAAAGCAGTTTTACGGCCACAGAATATGTGAACAGGCTCCGGCTCTGTGGCTGCTGAAGGGAGCGCCCTCATATTATCACCTCACCATGAATTGCAAAAGAGCCTGAAACTAAATCTGAATTAGATCGGATTACGTTCTGGCCTGATGTTTGTGAGATCAGATGTTCCTCATAATCAAAGTGATAACATGATGCCGAGTCGAGTGGCCACACGTTTTCCTGAAGACAGCTGTCCAACGCCGCCGTGAATCAAAACACCATCTGTAAAAGTCAAATGCTAAATATATATTACATCAGAGTGTAGCCAGATATCTGTTTGTTATAAATTAACTACATGATGCCTGAAACGCATAAGCAGGTGTGTTGGGGGGAATTAAATAGGGTAGAGTTCTCATGGGAAATATCAATTATTAATGGTACCGATTTGTTTGTGCTAATTCATCATTTCACCAAATACTTGGAAAAGTGTGACCTGCAGGTGGCGCTGTATGAGAAGTCAGACCATCAGACGACTTTGTCCTCTAGGAAGCATGAATATTTGTACCCAATATCATGCAATCATGACAGTTGGAGAGATATAACCAAAAGCCACATCGTTAGCTTGGCTTAAAATATCACATTTGCCCATTAAAAATCCATAGTAGCACAATGTGTCAGCCGTCACTTTAAAGCCTCCATATATGAAAATCAGTGTGTGAGAGTAAATGAGCAGATGGTTTTTATGAATGGCGCTATAGAGGTTGAGGGGAAGATGCTGAGGCTGTGTGAGCAGATTAATCTCCCTGTGGATTTGAGTGTAGAGGGCTCCTATCGGCCAGCTACAGTTCATTAGTTGTCAAAGCAGTGAAACTGCAGTGTTGGGCACCACTGAAGGTGTTCTTATTAACCGTGTTCAGGTTGTGAGATCAAATAACCAGGATACCCTCTTGACTTCCACAGTTTCCACTTCATATTAAGATCTGGGCTAGGATTGGAGTCGCACAGGGATATCTCTTTGATTTTTTTTTTCTGGATTTGTAGAAATTTGATGCCAAATATGCATTACTTTGAGGCTCAGATTGTTGTCCTAATTTGATCCAATTTAATGTTTTATACAAAATGTATTCAAATCTTCCTGAAGAACTTAAAGAGAAGGACGGACAGAAGTTTGAAGAGTCCAACATCAAGCAGAGTTCTTAAATCAGTAAAATAATAATAAAGTGCTTAGATGTTTCTGTTGAGGTAGAACCAGACCGGCTGAACTTGTAGCCAATCCCCAAAGCTGTCAAAAGCAGGGGAATTTATGGTAAATCTTGCATTTCCAAAACAGTAACTGATAAGCAGGCTGAAGTTTATTTAATCCCAGTGAAAAAAGCTCTTTGAAATCAGACCTATCCGACAGTGGTTTGATCTGAAAACTCAGCAGTGGGAATTTAATTTTGCTAGAAGTGTCTACAAATGACGGAGGTTTTGGGAAACTATTCATTTTTTTGTGATCAAATGTTTATTAGCTACAGCGAGCTCTGTGGCGATTACATCAAGAAAAGGTGTTCAGCCATTGTATACATGCAAATGTGAGGAGGCTGCCAGCATCTTTTTAGCTGCACTCAGTTAACCATGCAGGCTGTTCAGGATGTGATAACTGAAAATCAGACAGCATGGCTGAACATGGTGCTAGTTCCCAACACATCTGGCAGCGCAGAAGAAACCCAACTCCAAAGATCTGTCACATCGCTGCGTTCCCAACAACTACAATGTGTTTCATGATGTGTGCGAGGCAGCAACAGCATTATATGGATTATTTTATCTTTATCTGAAATATACAACCGACTAAAAATTATATGTACAAAGAATGCAGTCTTATACTTTAAGTAATTAAATACATTTGCAATCTTAAGTCATGTTACTATGCTGTCCCCTCAAATCTTCTCTCCCAGGATGCTTCAGGACAACAAACAGCAGCGTGAACGTCACATTGCTCTGCAGTCAGAGCCATACGATACAATTCTTCTTTCTCGCTGCCAGAGGTCATTTGAATACTTCCTCTGCAGTAATAAAATGTCCTCTCTACTCACAGGGTGACAAGAACAAGAAAAGACATACGAACCAAACGGATGAGCACCATGTTGAACATGCTCTTAGCGAATGAAAACACAAATCAATGACTTCTTCTTTTTTGTGGTGGTGGAAATGATCAGGAACCACTGGCTGATTTCAGCCTTGGTGTAGGCTGGATCTAAAAACCTTCATTTTAAGGTGATAGAATGAGCCCATCGTTGACGGCTGTGTAGAAATACGGCTTTGAGAAACCATTTACCATTATCTAATCTGCTCCTGAATGAAGAACCGGGGCATGCTTTAATATAAATGTGACTGTATATCTTTCAACCGTATATCTCTCTCAGGATGAAAAGGTGGGCTTGTTAATCTTTCGCCACATGCTGCCTGTTTAGTGCTCAGTGATGGAAGATGGCATGGTTGAGGCTCCAACATATGGAGGCAATTATAAGGACAATTTAGTGTTCAGTTTAAATCAGTTTCACCCAAATACTGTGGAAATCGTAAATCTAAATGTCTTAAATCTGATTAATACATCACCATCCATCAGTGTCTAACTGACAGACCCCTGATTCATCATCAGCTACCCTAACGTCGGACACGCGCTCAGACATCTGTGCACGTAGCCCCAAAGGTGCGGGGCATGCGCAGTGGCAACGAACAGGTACACGACGTCCATCCAGTCGTTAGGAGCCTATTCTATTTTGGATGAGTTTCCAACACTCGGGCAAAGTATTACACGTTGTTTCTGAGCCGGGGCGGACTACTTTCACCTGCGCAGGTGCAAACAGCCGGGTGGCAAAGTGAACAACTAAGCTAGCTAAGAGAAACTGCGTGTTGCCGCTGATTTGGCGCAAATACACGGCGCCCATGCTAGAGGAAGCCTGAAGAGCAGCGCAAGGAGCTTTACCGTAACTGATAAGGGTCATAATGCGTCCTCAGCAGCCCTTTACTTTGACAGGATACGTGATGATATGTCTGACCACCGAGCGAGAGGCGAAGGTGGAGAAACGGCGTCAACGCTAGACAGCTTGAAATAAACACGCCACCTTTAAAATGAAGGGTTGAGGCTCACCTGTCCGGCCCCCCTTTATCCGGACGCCCTCCTCGGTCTGGCAGATGCGAGTCCACCGGTCTACTCGTCGTTGAAGCACGGCGGCCGTTTTATCGATACGGTCACTTTGACAACACCGGAGCCGACGGCGAGCAACACAACCTGCTGTCTCTGACGACACCTCACCTACAGCCGCTCGCGCGCTCTTACAAACAGCTCCATCGATTAAAGAAGCCGATTGGCCGATCCTGTTTCCCCCCTCCCGGAGGTGTTGTGATGACGAACGCGTCCTTGCGGAGTGCTGCCCCGGCTTGTGAAGTTGAAGCCCGTCCGCTGCCGTTTGATATGAACCCGCACGAGAGCTACAATGGAAAAGGACCAACTTGAAAATGCAACGTTTTCCGGTGACGCAGCGACATCTAGCGGCCACAAGAGCAGCTCCAGTTGACATTAAATAAATAAATAAAACAAAAGGAAACACCACAGCATGTGTGTCTACTTAATACTTTTTATTACATTCAATTCTTTATAGTAAAGTGATTGATTTTGATACAAATTATTTACATTTTTGCCCAAAGAACAAATAGATATACTAAGAGAGAGGAAGACCAACAAAGAGTGAGAGAGAAATTTGCATGCACATTAATAATTATGTATGTCAATGTCCAGTGCCAGTTGAGAACCTAAATCTTTTTTTTTAATTGGCGGTGAATCGAAGGATCAGAGGAAATGTGGGTGAGGGTCGACGTTAGGCTCGTTTACCACTGATCGTTGTAGTCTGAGCTGCAGGAGGAGATAAAGCAGGTTGATTAATTGAGATTAACACTTGGTGCATCTTAATACGGTTGACACCAGCTCAGCTGTGACATCATGACGATCACATGCCCAGTGAGCTGAGATAAAACGCTAATCAACACAACTGCAGAGTCAAAATATTAACAAGGAGCTTGGTAGCAGCAGTATAAACAGCCGTGTGCAGTGAGGCTTGCAGCAATGAAACAATTAAACCAATATGTTGGAGCAATATTGGCGCCCTGCCTATGGTTTTTACTGTCTAAAAGAATTAGTGTATGACAACAGCAGCGTGTTAAATACGTTTCTGGATGACGTTTCCCTCACCGTGGGTCAGTGTCCGGGCTTGCATCAGCCCCAAACAGCAGCCACGCCACCGCCTGCTCCGGGGTCGACCTCTTCCCGTACCTGGAGACAATCAAACATTCGTCTGCAGATGACTGCAACTAAACATCAATTGGAGATTCTTATTCACATGAGGCTCTTCTCTGCTTCCCACCAGCAGTCACCCAGTCAGCATTTCACTGGGTGCTCTGGTGGTGTGACCCCCCCATTGGCTTTTTCTATGAATTTCACCTTACAGGGCATCTTTTTTTTTAATTCCAAGAATAATCAAGCTGTGAACAACTTACTGTAGCTGCACGCTGATCTGTCCAAATACAAATCTCATGTCAAAGACGAATTGACCGAGTAATTATCTTAAAGAAAAGGAGGAGGAATTTGCCTCTTGTAGTCTCTTCACTAAAGATCTATGCGTGGCCACTGAAGCCTGTGCGTCCTCAGATCCAGCAATGACAGATCCAGCCTCTTTAATTACAGAGCTCTGCTTCCATCACAGGGAAACTGCACACCCTCTATTTTCTGCAGCTGGGAGAATTAATCGATTGTTATTATACTACACATGCTTTTATCAAGACACACACAGCGGGAATGGAGTGTTTGACAATAGTTATTAGTTATCTGATCGAAACTGGAGTCAGTGATATCTTTGTTAGATTTTAGGCATGATGACACAATAGTTAAAACTTGAAAAGAAAATGTGTAAAAGTAAGTATTCAACTGAAAGAATAGGATGTTCCAGCACATCTGTAACAAGATTTGGGGCCACAATGGAGCCGTTACAGGCTTCTATCTGGTCTGAACTTTACATGCCCGTCTGAGGAAAACCAAGCTCCTCTCCTTTGCCTCATTATTTCTCTTAACAAGCACAGCGATGCTTCCTACAGAAGGGCTGAGCTCTCATGCCTGAAAAGTCTTGATTTAAGGTGGGTCCAAAAAAGTGAGTGAAGTTATGGCACAGCGTGTCCACCTTTGCAACCTTGCCCTTGAGTCAGAGACTTAATCCGTCACATGGAGGGAGGTGGAGGACTAGCTCTGACCCAGCCAGATGAGCAGATACAGAACCACTGGATGCTTTTCAGCGTGAATCAGTGTCTCCAGGTGTAATATGAGTGGATTGAAGAGTTAAACTCACCAACCTGATATGCTGTTTAAAAGTTCACTAGCAAACTTTGTCTGACTTAATTAAAAACAAAGAAACCCAGAAGAAGAAGGAGACGCAGTCAGGTGAAGATAACTCACCTCTGCCTGGTGATCAGGTTGACGTAATGCCTGATGGCTGCGTGGTATTTGGACCAGTCCTCTGGCGACGCGTTGCTGCCCGGACTCTCCGGTTTGGGGGGATAAGCGTCCGCCAGGCTGCTCCAGCACACCAGCAGGCACGCGAGCAGCGCCGCGAGCATCATCCATGATCTCAGCATGTTGGCCATCTGAGGAGGAGGAGGAGGAGGAGGAGAGGGGGAGAAGGAGGAGGTCAGCTATACTTTAAATTCCCCATTCACATTTGAAGTTGAACTTTTGTTGTCTAAGTCTAAGAAAGTCTAAGAAAAATATAATGTTGGCTTTCCAGATCACAAATTCCTTCACGCATAAATTTCCATTAAAGTATTCATAATGTAATATCGAGATTCAGGAATCATACATGCAACAACAACAACAACGAAACTCTTTCTGCGATGCGATAAAAACAAAAAATCAAGACGCGTCAGAGCAAGAAAGAAAGTAACTCACTTTGTTGACAGTTGTCTCTGGTGTCAGGTGTCCGTCCACGCTGGAGTCTCTGTGTCGGTGCTCTGCTCTCACTTCACCAGGGTTATATAGTGCGGGATGGATACCTGATGACTAACATTAACCAGTTAACCACACCCTCTCTCTCTCTCTCTCTCTCTCTCTCTCTCTCTCTCTCTCTCTCTCTCTCTCTCTCTCTCTCTCTCTGCAAACGTCTTCTGATTCGAGTATTTGACTTTGAGCTTTATTATCAATGATGATTTCTGATGATAATGCATGATTTATTATTATGTATAATTGCTTTGAAACTTAAAAAAAGACCACAAACAGCACAAGATCCCATAATAGTCCCATAGCTGCGTTTTATTAAATTATTATTAATGTATTTAAATCATATGTCACTTAGTTTAAAGCCCAGCATCACATCTACATGAAGTTTTCAGTATTGGCTCATTCATTTCACAGCCCTCGCACATTCATTCTCTACCACCATGTGATGTAACAGAAAACATTTTTGGGATGCTTAAAGGAACCAGAAAGCACACGGTATTTCCACAAATACACATCTGTACTCACCTGAAACCTCCATCTCAACAGGCGAGTTCAGAAGCTCCCAACAACCAGAGAACAATGTGGGCCTTCACACTGAAATAACGCTCAGCACTTCAGACTCCGGAGAGAGGAAGAGAGGAAGAGAGGAAGAGAGGTGGGATGAACGACTCTGCCAACCGGCTCAACAACAGAGAGAACACATTCTCCCAGCAGATGGACACTCTATCACTTTGACATTTTTCCTCATAGTTACATTGTGTTACGAATATTTGAAACGTCTCACTCCAGAACATCTTTTAACACAATATTAGATGTGATATTCGTTCCTTGAAAGTCAGATATTAGGCTTATACATCTATATCATGTGCGACTCCATATTTCTATGGTTGACAACAGGGTCTCGGTATGAAATTGGGGAGCGTTCCTCTTCAATTGGACAAAAATATAAAGCGCACATGACAGTGATGCAACCATGAACCCTTGAATGAACAAACATATCTTCAGTTATAGAATATAGGAAATGCAAATTATAGACATGGGTGTATTTACAATTTTTTTGCACATCAGTGATTTAGCATTAATGCATTAATATGAAATGCATCTTATCAAAAGGACTGATGTAGCCTCACATGAGGAATGATTAACCCCCCTCACCTTTGACCTTCCATGCACTCATCACTCCTGCATGCATTAAAGTGATCATTAGTGATGGAGCCATTAACACGGTCTGGAGGTAGAGGTCACAGGTCTGCAGCGTCCGCGGATCGATAATACTGTTGTGCTGCACACTTTATGTCGCGTCAGCATATTACGATTGAATTACATGATTCATTGAGGTGTTGTGGGATCAAATATCACTTGTATTAACCGGTACGTAATGCCTTTTCAAATCCATATCACCACTGAGACTGAGAGGGTGGGCGTGGGATGATGACGCCCATACGACAGAGCACACACTCGCTCGAAGACAAGTGTTTACATGTCTTTCAAGTGAGTGTAATCGCTCTTGTTTGCGAGCGTCGCAGTGGCTCCTGTTTATCTGGGATCTTCACGGTCTGCTGTTCGGCCCCTGACGCCTGAAATCGCCCCACAGTTCAGGGGCAGCCGCGTCCTTTTAGAGTGCACATGCGGAGGGTTTCCGGCCCCCGTTCCTGTATGTTTGCATTCAGGATGGAGATGTGCAGCCAGAAGTCAACCTGAAATAACTGTTTTATTTATACAAGATTCCTATCAGCCCTGTGTTAGATCATGGGTGAATCACAGAACATGCACACGACATTGTGTCCAACTGGGAAGTCATGAAACCCCGTCTCCTTTGTCCTTTGTCTGTCCCTAAACCCTTGTCAAAAACACAACTTGATTTGGGCATAAATCCCCGATGACAGCCTCTGTAGAGCCGCCGCTGTTGACAATAAACAGGCAGTTAAAGTGTATATGACCGTGCCATAAAGAATTTAAGTGGATTGTGTTATTACATATTGATTGCGTTGCGTTTCTGAGCAATTATTGTACTATAATTCAAACTGATATTGAGGGACAATTAATGCACCAAACACCAAATGACATTTGAAGTGATGCAAAATAACAAAATGGAACTTAAACTGGGGAAAGAACGTGGCTTTTAACGCCTGGGGGGGGAGCAAAATGTGATTAAATAATGAGTAGATGATGATGATGTCCTCTCCATCGTTATCACCCATTTCCCCGCAGCTAACAGGGACCACCCTGAACATTTCGTTAATTCTACCCCAGTAATCAACCTCTCTCCGTTCACCATCCGGGCCGTAAAAGTCAATGACAAGAAACAACAATATGCACAAGACAAACTCATTAGCTCGCTGCAGTGTTTTGTGGGTAAACACTGAGAAAGTAACAGCCCACAGATAAGAGAAAGGGCAGACAGCTAACGTTTTCACAGTCCAATAAACTCCGGCTAATGCACTCCTGAGGAGCAGTTTGAGCCCCTGCTGGGGGGAGAAGTGTTTGCGTTTCCATCAAGGCCAAGGTAATAGCACCAGTAGGACCAGTTCAAAAACTTTGTCTCTCATCTTGCTCACTTTTATCATTTCTTTCCTCCTGAAGTCTTTGTTAAGGTATAACTTAGAGAGATGTACAGCCGGGAGCGTGAGTTTGAACAAATCACCATGTCGGGATAATCTATTTACTGTAGGAATCCACCTGCACTCCTCCAATGAAACTAAAAGCTTTTCACCCGAACCGGGCCTGGTCCAAACACAAAAGAGGGATTACACACATGCACGCTTACAACTGTTCATTCTGGTGTAAGAGCAATCTGCTGGGAGAATGTCTGACTCCTTCCTGCCGTCACAGACAGATAGGGGGAAATGATTATGGGTTGTTTTAATGCTTTATCTGCAGAGTGGGGGAGCCACTAATATGAGCAGAGTGCTTTTCAGGCTGCTTGCACAGCTCAGAGGGGCGAATGGGGGGTTGATGGGCTGCCCAATGCACGTTGTGGTAATTCACGACCCTATAAATGGCTTTAAAAGGGGTGCAAGTCTGCAAAAAAATACTTATTTTCCTTTAACTTCCTTTGCTGTGTGGCATAAACACTGTGAGCCTCTTCAGCCTTCAGTCCTGTTGCATAAGTCAAAGCTTCTCATTTGCTCTCCGAAGCTGCTCTGCCCAGAGCATCATCGCTCGTCTTCTCCGGAGAGCAGAGACGACCAATTACAGAAATATCCCACCGAATGATGTGTTTATGAGCGAGCTGGCAACGGCAGATTCCCGTAATTCTGATGGATGGAGAGACGGGTGTCGGAGGGCTCGGCAAAGGTCGATGAATTGGATTCAGAGCATAAAACAAAAGCTGTTACAAATTAGGGAAGCAGGTGTGTGTTATTGATTATACATGATACCACGTAAAATCTGCACTGATGAAGTCAATGTCTTACTCACTACTTGGCCCCTCGGGGTGCCGGATCACGCAGAGGGGATGACGACTAGATGTGCCGTAAACTTACAGCGTCACACCAGATGTGACTGTTTTCATGCGTCAGCGATTTGGGCAGGAGATGCAGAGAAGCTCATCTATCCTGTGAGCTGTGGAGATGTCATGCCTCGGGGGGGTTGACTCTTCCCAATGGATACCAATTACACAAAACATGAAATTGGTGGTTGTTTTCCCTCTCCTCTCATTTCTGAGGAACTCCAAATGAAGAACAGTCTCCAGACGAACGCAAATGTCAAAAATCAATTCTTATCGTTAGAGTGAATGAGCTGCATGTAACAGGCTGGTCTTCAGTGGACAATCAAACCATTGGTTGTTGTTTTCCAGGACTACGTGTGTTGCTGTCCGTCTTTACAAAGATCGCTTTGTTTGATGATGGGAAACTTGAGCAAAACCGCTTGTTTGAGTAAACTAGTAACGGTTTGTGTGTTTTAGGCCAACACAGAAAACACCAATCACTTTAGACATCGGTCAACTTGGTTAGCTGGCTTGGAGTGTGTGTTGTGAGAGAGAAACCATATATCAGGAACACTGGGGAAAATCAAGGGTATTACGGGATTGGAAGAGCCAGGAGTGTCGATGAAAGTAAATGGCTGATGTTCAAGTGGTACGCCTTCAAAACTTCTAAAGAATAAATACAGCCAAGAGTCAGCGATCCGCCTAAAAACACAAGCAAACAAGCCATCCAATGAGACTGAAAACCACAAATGTCAAGCTCAAATTGTCCTTTATGCTAACGGAGAACACATTGTGATTTCTGCTGGACCACAAATATATCCAAGTCCTTTGGTCACATGACCACAACAAACATCCCATCGGTAACGTAAACCAGCATCAGATTCACGGGTGGCGAGCCTCCTCAAACCTCTTCATCATCACAGCCATCGCTGCAGTCCCATCTGACCCGCTGGCCATCTGGATCTCCCTTTACATGTGGGAGGAATGATGTGAATCAGCACATACAGTAGGAGCTCTGTGAGTGAGTAATGACATGCATGTGTCTGGATAAAACGCTCCACTCAATGGCCCCTTACTGCTGCCCATGTTGAACCAAAGCAAAGTAAAATTACCTATTTATGAGTAAAATGACAGAAGGAGGCGGCGGTGTTTTACAAAGACTTTTTTTTATTATTCATTTGAACTAGACAGCTCAGATGCTGTGTACATGAAATGCCTGACACTGAAGTTTCCCTTTAAAGACTCACCGTTTAAGAACATTATTTTAAACAGAAATGTCCTAAAACAAAGCCATATCTCAAAAGATAACAGTAGGGCTTAATAAGGATATCTTATTCTGAAACAAACAAACAAAAACCTAATATACATGAAAACAAACACATTTCATATTAGGACAAATCCCATATTTATAAATATAATAAAAAATAAACTCTAGGTCAACATAAAGCCAGAGTAATGCTCTTTTATGTCACACTCTAAAGGGTTAATTCAAAGTAAAAGGCATCCTTAATAGAAAACAAAGAAAAAACTAAATGCTTGGATTTAAAGGAGACATCTGAAATCCCATTTAAGCATGAGCCACTTCTTTCTCGAGCAGTGTCTCTACCATCTTGGGCAAGAAGGCTTCCAGGAAATGATAGAAGTCCTGAAAAACCCCCATCTTGTCACCGAGTGGCTCCAACTTGAGCACTGCCTTTGTGCTTTCCGTCTCACCCACCAGCTGAGGCTGGACCTTGAACTCCAGGGGCTCCTTGAGCTCGGCCTCTTTTTCCATGATGTGAGCCGTGACCTTGGTCTCCAGCTCCATGCAGCTGCCCTCCGGCCTCGAGTCTGTATCTTTGATCAGCTCTCTCCTCACCTTCCTCCTGCCGGCCCACACCGTGTGCTTTTGCGCACCGATCCAGTGAGGATATTTAGGCTTGCCGCCTTTTGCTATCCTTGGTTTTTTGCCTTGAGGTGACACGGAGGCATCGCTGCCAGAGGACAGCGGCCTCTTAGCACCCACCACAGCTGTGCCTGAAGGGCTGGCTTCATTTTGGGACTCCACGCTATCACAGCTGTCATTCAGCGATGTGTTAAGGGAAGCAGAGGTAGTTTCCATTTCCGCAGCAGCATCGACAGCTGAATCCTCGCCAAAGACGGCGTCTGTGGAGGGGACAAGGTGACACCCGAGAACACTTTTTAAGACTCCCTCCACAGCAGAGCACACCTTCTGAAACCACAGCAGCCGGAAGCCGTCCCCTGCGTCGTGCAGCTGATTACGCAGCACTTCGGGGAGCGATGCCGATTTGAAGGGGATGCTGATGATCATCTGCTCCGCTTTGGCCTGTGGCGCCTCCCCGTGCGGGGTGAATAAGCGCACCAGCCCCCATGATTTGCCCTTGGTGGATTTGCGCTGGTACTGCAGGCTGCGGCAGTACTTTTCAGCCTCCAGGCACTCCCTCTGGAAGCTGCGCTGTGAGCGTTCATTCAGGTTTCCAGCTACGTTGTGGGAGAGATCAAACGGGTCCAAGATATTTAGGGGGCCCAGTTTGGGGCCGTGGGGTTGGGTCTTGGTGGATTTTTCCTCATGCGTGGCCTCCCCCACTTTATTCGGGGTGAGGAAATCGGTGATGGGGAGTGCACGCCCACTTCTGACAGATATCACACTACTGGCAAAATCAAACTTAGCATAAAAGGAGAAGAAGCCAGAGAGCAGGGTGCCTGCAGAGAGAAGACAAACACACATGAAGAGTGACGTTTAGGGTCTGTGTTGGCATTGTTTCAGAGGTTTCATTAAGTCCTATTTAGAATTCATGGAGAGGCTAGTTACATAACAATCCGACTAACAAATTCACTCACTGAGGTCCTGTGTGTTCTTGCTGGGGGGAACAGCAATGGGCTGACTGGGGAAGGTGCAGTTCCAGCCCTCGATCACACACTCTTCCTCCTCACCTGTAGAGGTGAACACATTATCAAACAGGGCTGCTGACATTATTAACTGTCCTGTGATGTAGAAAAGCAAGAATCAGGACACATTGGGCTTCATGTCAGAACAGCTCATATAAGTGGTACGAGCAATTTAAGAAAATTTGTGGTGTAACTGTTCATGCGTTTTCTCTAAGTTCTGATCCAGACATGTTAAATGAGTCATGAACTGCCAGACTTGATCCCCAAAAATTACTTTGATATGATCTTGAAGGACCTTGAATTTAAATCATTTGAACTCTGTGTATTTAACCTCGTGTCTTGCTGTCTTTGGATACTGCTTCTGACTTGCTGTTGCCTTCTTGTATAGACAGTCTGACGCTCTCCTCAGTGGGGATAAAACCACTGATTATAACGATGAAATCTCAAAACGCGAAGATGTGGGATTAATCAGACTGAAACGAGGAATTTTCAACAAGTTTTTGCAATAACAAGGAGTTTGGTGACTCCGATAAGAACAAAAAAGGTTTCTGTTCTTGCATGAGGCTGGTTGAGTGTAGGAGCGAGGCAGCACTTACAGGCCATGTCTTTGAGCTGGTCCACCGTCGGCAGGACGGGAGGCTCACAGTTTTCCAGGAAGAAGATGATCAGCAGTGTCAGAGCGTAGTTGTTGAGCAGCGGACCGGCACCGCTGGGGTTACCTGCATGTCACATGTTGTTAAAATTAATTATGATTAGTGCAATGCTGTGAAAGTGTATATATTAATATATATATGGATATTAACATACTGGATACATACTAAGATCATTTTCTACACTTATTTGGTTCTTGGCACCTTGCAAGACAGATCAATAGTTTCAAAACGCGTGGATCACAACAGCAGCTTGACATGCAACTGATCCCATCATGCTCTGCTAGTCACTCTGCAGAGCAGAGTGCCGTGTTGAAAGCTGCACTTGCACATTTGTTCAAAGGGAATAAAGATGATATGCCCCAGGAGTACAGGTAATTAGTGAGCTCTTCAATGAAGAACGTTTATTAAGTGTAGGTTCTATATCAGGGGACGCAGCCTGTGCGATCACAACACACAGAGCTGTGCTTGTGCCAATTTCTTTAAACACAGCTTCGGTAACTTCGGCTCTAAAAGGCAAATCCATGTGTCCAGACAGATCCCCAAAACACCACATGGGACAAGTGGAGTTCTACTGACATCTGTTGACCAAAAGTAAAATAACTACATAAATGTAGAAATGACCAAAACACACTAATATTTAGTGTAAACAATCTATTATAACAAACAGAATTGGTGCTATGTGCTGTGCTCATTTCATCTTACCAGCCAGCTGCTTCTGCTTGGCCCAGTAGCGGATGTTGTAAGCCAGAGGCCTCAGCCTGTCCTCCATGCCTGAGCACAGCTGGAGGAAGCGAGTGTTCCTGACTGCCAGTCTAGTGAAGAATATGGAAGAAAAGAAAACATACTGTTATTCAGCTAAATGTATAAGATACAAACATTTCTCACTCCATCTAAAGACTTTTAGTCCCGGCATCAAGGATATCCTGAGAAAACGTTGTCGGACCTGTTGTTAATGGTGATGTCCCCTTGCAGATTGAGCTCGCGGTGATGGAACTTGACGACGGGGAGGCGAGCACTGCTGACCACGTTGACCTTGTGCACACTGGGGACGCAGCGTTGAAGGATTGCTGCAACGAGGTCCAGGACCTCAGCCGGAGAGGCGGTGGACAGGTCAATGTCAGACAGGATGGAGTCCTCAGAGCGGCAATCGTCTGATGTGCCCTCCCGTGCCTGAAGAGGGAAGACGGGAAGAGAGAGGATGATTCATTGCTCAGCAGGCTCCCTATAAAAGGAACATTAGGAATTGTGTATGAGCAATGAGGCAAAAATGCACTGTCTAGGCACAATTACTGCGTTTATAAAAATGTCAGACCTGTTCTGCGGTGGACTTGGCACGGGCCTGGAACACCTTGGTGTTTTCCAGGTCCAGGAACAGGTCCAGGTCGCAGGAGTGGATGCCAAAAGTGTTTACAGATGAACCAAATGGCTGAATCTGACTGTCTGCAAACAATCAGAACATTACAGCGATCGTGAGTAAAAACCTCGGGACAGAATCCACTTGATATAAATACTGAGAAGAAGTCCGCTTTCAGTCTTTTCATACATGACAGTGATTTTAAAGGGGAACAAGGGAGGAGCCGTGGTAAAGGGCTGTCGTTTCCATTTCATTACTTTGTATTCATGTAATACATAAACAGCTGTTAATTCAATGGCAACTGCAGGAGAAATAAAGAAAAACAAAACAAGAAAAAACATCCAGTTAATTAATCATCTGGTGATCAATTTGATCTGGACAGGTATGATCACTATAAGTGATTTCCACTCTATTAAGTGAGAGACAAATCAATCTTTTGCACGGTTATCGTTGCAAAGACAAGATTTCTGAAACAGACTCTGCGTAAGCGATTTTACAAAATGTCACCTGGGAAAAACTCGACGAAAACCTCTTGCAGGAGTTGAACCAGCAAGCTTCTGGCCTTCTTCTCGTTTTCTCCCAGCTGAAATCGTTCTACAATATACTGCATCTGTGCATTCACCTGGAGGACAACAAAGGGACAACATGTTACGTTAGAATAAACTGGTTTATTCTCACCGACTAAATCTATCAAGCTAAATCCAAATACATACGAATCCAACTGTGTTTGACTCAGTTTATATGCATAGTTTCCTGTCACTATAAATCAGTTTTTTTGGACACCAATTTCCAAATGTGTGCACTATTAACATGAGTATGCATAAGTTCACATGTTATAGTCAATACAGTATAAAATGTATTATTGATTGTATATCAAACAACATGATTTTATGGTAAATATGAGATATACTGTAGTATGAAACCAACAGCAAACCCCAGTTAGTTAGTAAGTTAGTCGGCCACCACTAAAGGGTCAGTTCAGGTCTTTTGAAGTGGGGTTGTACGAGGTATGTTATGGTAACTTTTGCTTTCAATATTTTTTACATGCTCTAAAACGTAAACGTATAGCAGAGCGATTCTGTTTGCCTCTTCTCGCCAGCAGACAGCTGAGAGATGCTCAGCACATTTACACATAAGGAGCAGCAGCGTAACTGCATTGATCATTTCAGAAGCTAAACGTTTAGTTGTTTTCTCATCAAGTTTAGAATCACGGTCAGCTGACCTCGTATCTAATTGTGCTTCTCAAATCTTGTGGATGGGAATAAGACTCAAGAGGAGACGAGGAGCATGTCTGCATATTGAGAAGCACCAAGTGTATAACCCACAGTAGACCCTCAGTTAAGAGGAACAGACAGGAGTACCAGCACAGAAGCAAAACTCATTGTAGCCTATGAGTTTATGCTATGTTTAGAATATATTCACAGACAACCCTTTGCGACAGGAAACTGAGCTGAAACTTATCAATGCTCTCTTCAAATGACAAAAACAGTATAGATAAGCTTTACATTCAGTTCTGTTCCCCTAACACTGTAAACATAATGAAAACCTGCCATTTGAACATTTGATAACAGGATGCTTACAGACACCAACTGGCACAGCGGAGGCTTTAGACGGTCGAGATGTTGTTGGAGATTCTGGGACGCGTTGTTCTTGGGAATCAGCTTGAAATCCTTATTTTCTCGGGGTTTGACACGCAGCTTCAAGCCTTTCATCTGGTGCTCCACACAGGACAAGGACGCCTGTATGCTGTCGCTGTCAGCGAACTGCACGATGGCAAACACACCCTGTGAGAGCAGAGTGACACATCACGGTCGGATTACATCGGGGATCACCAGTCACTTTCCATATGCTGCAAGACATTAAACTGTGAAGATAAGATGAGCTTCATCTCGCTGTGAACCACTGACTGACCCTGTCTTTATCCATGATGACATCT
Source organism: Eutrigla gurnardus (assembly GCF_963514095.1). Classification (NCBI taxonomy): domain Eukaryota; kingdom Metazoa; phylum Chordata; class Actinopteri; order Perciformes; family Triglidae; genus Eutrigla; species Eutrigla gurnardus. Next base: position 11,732,071 of record NC_139933.1, on the reverse strand, counting down.
GAAACGGGCCCAAACTGCTGGAAGTACTCGGCCACGTCGGTGGGAGAGATGGCCGGCTTGATGCCACTGACGAACACGCTGTGCTGCTCCTGGCTCTTCCTCGTAGACCGCACGGTGCTCAGCGTCCGGTGTTTCCGCCCTTTGACATGCTGCTCCACGCTTGGACCTGCAGGGAAATGAAGGGAAGACCCATAAGATTGTGCTAGAAAACCCATGAAAACACGATAAACACATCTAACAAATTCAGCATCTTCAGCTAGCGTTAGAACAGCTGAGCATTAGCCAAATGTTCTAATTATCCATTACATTGACGTTGAGTTGATTTTAGAAATTACATGACATTCTATCGATATAGTAGTTAAAATGAGTCATTTTACGTCTGACAAAACTGTTAACGACGTGACTAGAAAGTTAGTAGAGGGTTGTAACAATGAGGGAGGGCTGGGAAGATAAATTATAAGTTAAATGTGGCTAAATTAGCTAAACTTCACGTTACTTACTGTTGGGTAAATTAACGTTGCACAGGCTGCAGTGAAACCCTCTCGGCGTCGTTTTGACGTCACCGTCTGCTTCCATTATAGCAAAAAAAGTAAAATATAACGATAAAGCAATAATAAATCAACCACGAATGACGTCAGCCAAGATTGAGTCCGACTGCTCTCCACGCGCCTCGGACTCAAATCTCCCTCCAGCTTCGGCTGTGCTTTAGCTTCCGGTCCGTCACAATAATCCGTCCGGTGCTGTTTCCGAGTTCCGGTGAATGTAATTCCATCTCTATTTCTTGAGACATTTATCAGACATTATTCACTTCTGTCTTCAATTTCCAACAAAGTTCAATACTAGTCTTATTCAGTCATACTGTTTAATTAGCGCACTGATTAAATGGCCTGACGTTCCTTTTTTCTTCTCAAGGTGATGTCTGAACAAGGGGAAGTCTTCTGACAAAAGACTAAAATCTAAATCTCATATAAGCAGATAATCCTGGCTGACAGAATCTAGATTGAATATTTAAATGTGGTCCATATTTTATGCAAAAAGAGGGCAGACTTCACTAAGGAATATGGCTCAATCTTGGTTAAAAGCTTTGTGGAGATTTCTCTGCCATTTATAAATTTACACTCATCTGCCTCTCCCTCCTACAAAGTAATCCTTTATATGCTGTGAATAAACCCATTTTATTTCCCCCTCTTGTCTCCGCTAATAAAACAAGACCTGCCGACCACTGAGTTGTACATTTCCCCACTGTGGTACTAATACAGGATTATCTGAAATTGCACATGAAAGGGAATGTAATGCAAAAGGCTACATGAAATATTAAGGTGTCGGGTTTACAATGTCTTATAAGCCATTTGGTCATTTGTGCCAGTTATTTTAACACAGATGCACACAGAACACCAGAGAAACGCTCAGACATAAAAGAAAAATTCAAACACATTTTTGCATTGTACGACAATTTTAATAATCACTTTTTTCACCATAAAATATTTGTAAAACCAGCAATTAAACAACATACAACTCACCATAATATAAATGGTTGAACAAGATTCCCTGCTGTGTAGTCGGTCTATAAAACTACTCTCTACAACGTCATACAATCTAATTCAAAATCAGAAGTATAAAAAGGGAAAATGGAATCGGGATTAAGAATATATACACAAATGCTCTATTTCTTTGCCGATCTTCCTCTTCTGGTTTTTGGCTGTGGGTCAGCCTCAACAGTTTTCACCTCGCTCTTATCCACTGACGAATCTGGGTCCACATCAGCGACCTTTGCCCCTCGCTTGGCTCTCTTGATGGGCTGAGCTTCGACAACCGTATCTGAGAGATCCGTCTCTTCAGTTTGATCAGCGTCCGCTGAAACAGTTTTGCTTCCAGTTTCGACTTGGCCTGCAAGCTTCGACTTCCTGCCTCGAACTGCTTTCACAGGTGTTTCTTCAGAATCTTCTTTCCACCTGACGGATCTTTTGGACGTTTTTGTGTCTTCTACAACAGCACTGATTAAATTGTCAGAGGACTTTGCCTGGTCACTGGTCACCATGACATCATCTGCTGTGGGCTTTGCTGCTGCCCGTCTCCCTCTTTTGGCTGGCTCTACTGAAGTTGATGCAGGCTCTGAAACCAGGACTGTGGATTCTGCATTGGTCTCTTCAAGGGGAACAACTGCTCCTCGACGGGCTCTCTTGGCTGGAATAGCTTGTAAGATGTCGTTTTTCACTGAAGTTTTCACCCCCCTTGTCCTGCCTTGTTTAATGACTGGAGCATCTGGCTCAGCATTGCTCTTCTCCTCCGCCTCCAGCTCATGGTCAGGTTGTTCCTCTGGTGCTACAGCCGCGACTTCAGCCTCTTCAGTAACTTTTCCTCTCTTAACCCGTTTAGGTTTGTCTGTGGAACCGACAGCCAGGACCTCTTGGCCTTCAATGGATTCAACAAGGGTTTCGCTCTCCGGGGCTTGTTTTGCTTTCCGCCCTCTCCTTGGTTTTGCAGTCACAGATGCCTGTTCATCAGTCTTCACTGGTTCAGCAATAAGTGGAGCTTCGGCCTCCGTTGGGACAATCTCTTCAACAGCTTGAACATCTCTTGGTTTTGCACTGCTTTTCTCCGCCTTCTTGCCTCTCAACTTCTTCGCCGGCTCCTGGGATTCAGTAGTCTCAACTGAACTAGACTCTAGCTTTTCTTCTTCCTGTTTGGCATTTCTTCCCCTCTTAGCCCTGACTGGAGACTGCTGCTTGGTCTCCTCCGACACCTCATTTTGTTCAACAGCATCAGGTTTGGTCTTTCTCCCTCTTCTGGATTTTGCAGGCGCAGGAACGGACTTTTGAGGTTGAGCATCTGCTGTAAGAGGCTCGTCACTCACAACTTCATTTCTCTCTGGCTCTGATTGAGGTTGCTCAGCAGTTGTTTTTAATTTTCTCCCTCTGACAGGCTTCACGGCCGCTTCCTCTGCAGGAGCAGAATCACTCTCTTTTATCTCAGAAATCTCAGTCTCCGGTGTTTCCACAGCTTTCTCTGGTTCCACTTCAGGTTGATCAGAGACGCATACTTGAGACTTTGCATTTCTGCCCCTTGTTGTTTGTCTAGCAGCTGGTGGTGCTGTAGCCTCAGTTTTCTTCCCTCTTCTTCCTCTGACTGGAGCAGAGACAACAGGCTCTTCAGAGTGTTCTGCTGCTTCCTGTTTATCCTCAGCTGATGAAGACTCCACCAACTTCACCTTTCTGCCTCGACCGGGTTTCTTCAGCGCAACAGCTGGTAACGTTTCTGTGACTTTGCCTGTTGTCTCAACTTCAGGTAGACTCTCGGTTACAGGTGCCTGGGGAACCGTTTCCATAGCATCTGGTGATATGTCATCACTTCCACTGGCCACAACCTCCTGAGGGTCACTGCAGACCTCATTTGCATTCTCCCCTAAAATAGGAGAAAAGAAAAAGGAGAAATGTTATCTTTGCATTTAAAGCAGTTTAAATAATATCAAGGAACTGCTAAGTGTAATAGAGTACGAGTCAGAATTTGTGCGTTTACCAATGAAAATCTATTATAAAAGGACCATATTCACACAACAAAATAAGAGTTGACATACCTTGTGCCATGTCTGCTTGGACTGCACTATGAGTATCTTGTTGTTCTGGCACCGACTGTTCAGGTTGTTTAGCTTTCCTCCCTCGCTTGGGCTTCAACACAGCCATCTCCTGGTGTGCTGCGCTGTCACTTGCGTCGTTGGGGACGTCAACTGGAGGGCTCTGTTCACTCTCAGGTTCTGGCACCACTTCAGTTTCAGTGGGAACCTCTTGGATAATTTCGGCTTGCTCTTCCGCAGCTGGTTCTTGCTGTGTCTTCTGGCCTCTCCTCAACTTCTTAGCCGGCTCCTGGGACTCAGTAGTCTCAACTGAACTAGACTCTAGTTTTTCGTCTCCACGTTTGGCATTTCTTCCCCTCTTAGCCCTGACTGGAGACGGCGGCTTGGTCTCGACAGCGACGACGGTGTCTTCCGACACCTCGTTTTGTTCAACAGCATCAGGTTTGGTCTTTCTCCCTCGTCTAGGTTTTCCAGGAGCAGGCATGGACTTCTGAGGTTGAGCATCTGCTGTAAGGGATTCATCACTTACAACTTCTTTTTTCTCTGGCTGTGGCTCGACAGGTGTTGCTTTAGTTTTTCTCCCTCTGACAGACTTCACGGCAGCTTCCTCTGCAGGAGGAATAGAAACACTTTCTTTTATCGGTGACATCTGGTGACTCACAGCTTCGGTGGGAATCTCAGTCTCCAGTGTTTCCACAGCGTTCTCTGGTTCCACTTCAGGTTGATCAGAGACGCATACTTGAGACTTTGCATTTCTGCCCCTTGTCGTTTGTCTAACAGCTGGTGGTGCTGTAGCCTCAGTTTTCTTCCCTCTTCTTCCTCTGACTGGAGCAGAGACAACAGGCTCTTCAGAGGGTTCTGCTGCGTCCTGTTTATCCTCAGCAGATTTCAATTCCTCTGCTATTGTCTTCTCATGGTCGGGATCGGTGGCAGTTTCATCAACTTCTGTGACAGTAGCAGTCTCCACTTTAGGCTGCTGTTCTTCACATAGTGGCTCATCTGGTGTTTCCTCTTTAGGTTGTTCTTCAGATAGTGGCTCATCTGCCGTCTCTTCTTTAGGTTGTTCTTCAGATAGTGGCTCATTTGGTGTGTCCTCTTTAGGTTGTTCTTCTTCAGAAAGATGCTCATCTGCTTTCTCCTCTTCAGGCTGTTCTATTTCAGAAAGATGCTCATCTGCCATCTCTTCTTTAGGCTGTTCAGAAAGAGGCTCATCTGCCATCTCTTCTTTAGGTTGTTCTTCAGATAGTGGCTCATCTGGTGTGTCCTCTTTAGGCTGTTCAGAAAGAGGCTCATCTGCCGTCTCTTCTTTAGGCTGTTCAGAAAGAGGCTCATCTGCCATCTCTTCTTTAGGCTGTTCAGAAAGAGGCTCATCTGCCATCTCTTCTTTAGGCTGTTCAGAAAGAGGCTCATCTGCTGTGTCCACTTCAGGTTGTTCCACAGATACAGTCTCATCTACAGCTGACTGAGAGACAGTTTCCATGGCATCCGATGACTCATTATCGTGTCCACTTGGCACCTCCTCTAAGTGGTCATCAGCAACAACAACTTCCTTTGTATCTGGTTAGAAAATAAGACAAATAAATGAATACACGAAAAACAAGAGAAGTAGCAATGGTAGTATTTAACTGATGAAGTATTTGCATCAGGTTTGAGGCACATTATGGCACTTCCATAGCAAGTTATTTTTGTACCAAGGTTTATTTATTATTACTATTGTATTTACCAGAAATAGGATATGATATAAATATTTAATCTAATTACAAGTAATATTTAACAAACTAATAAAAAATGATTAGTCAACATACTTTTTTCCATGTCAACTTGGGAAACATCAGCAGTCACATCTGTTGGTACATCGTCTTGTGGCTCCTCGTAGGCAAAGTCTAGTTCTTTAAGGAGATGATAAAACCACAGAAATAGTCAACTCAACAATGTAATGCAGTTTACATAACTACTCAAATATAATCTCATCCATTACTTCTATCCGACTTGATAACCAACTAACCTTTTGCTACGTCTTCATCACAATCCTGAGGCATCTTATCTGCGACCTGTTAAAAAAAATACATTTGTATCCATGAGCACTCACTTTGAAATAAACCAAGTATACAACACAATTGACGTGTAAAGGTTATTGGAATTGTATATTGTATCGTCATCTGTGACTATACAAACCTAAATGTTTAGTGTCATATCAATAAGATGAGCTTCAAAAACAGATTGCTCAAACGTTGAGTACCCAACTCATGTATAAGCTCTTAACCAAAATCTTTGTTTTTCATCAATCAAATGACTTCCTGTTATGCGAGTTGCTAATTACCTCATTTGTCTCCACTTGTCCCGTTTGTTCAGTCAGTTCCTCATCATCCAAAGTAACAGCACCCTCCTCTTGAGCTTTGAGCATTTCCAGAGGTTTTCCAAGGTCTTCAAGAGGGTCAGCCTCCTGACTTGGAGTCTTCATCATCCTCTTTACTCCAGTCAGACAATCCTGTTGTTCAGGTTTCTGTTTAGGCGTTTTCAAGATCTTCCCTCTGAGATCCTCAATAGGCTCGGCTTTCTGTTTTGGTGTCTTCATGATGCGCTTTACTCCAGTGAGACACTCTTGTTGTTCTGGCTTCTGTTTGGGAGTTGCTGCAGAGGTGGTCTTCAAATCTATGCACTGCGGTCGGTCAGACTCATCCATGGCAGAGGTGTCACTGACGATGCTAGCTTCTTCATCATTATTATTAAAGAGACGTTGAACTGCCTCAGTGTTGTAGCTTTTGTCTTTGACTGTAACACTCAGTGGAGACACAATCATTTCACCTGGAAAATAAGTCACATTTTGTTTTAGATTTAATTACCCAGCTCAATCTCACAAGGACTTTGTTTTAGTGATTATGCAGAATATAATGCCATCACCTGTCTCCTCTGGTGTGTCCAACACTGATGGTTCCACCACAGATGTACCCAGACCTCCCACTGGTGTCTTTGAGGCATTGTACACATTGAATGCAGATATCCTCTTCTGTTCATGCGCAGGGGTTTTTAACATTTCAGATATTCCTGAAAACACACACGGTAAGTAAGTACAATACTGACATCCAAATTACAAAGAACAAGTAATCCCATTTGTTTGCATGGAAAACTGGTATTTACCTGTCAAGTCCTCGTCCATTTTCATGTTCTTTTTAAGCAGTGCAATATTGGTGACAATTTTCGGTGCAGCACCAGTTGGATGTACAACTTTTTGTTTGTGAGCTCTGCCCACAACAATGGTAACAGGAGAATCTGCATGTCCAGTGCTGACATGGTCTTTGAGTTTTCTTGCAGGGGTCTGAGAAGATTGAGAAAGACATCGTCACATTAGTTTAAAAAGAAGAAGAAAAAAAGTACCATGTCAAACTTCACAAGATAAACCCCTCACAGTATGTGATGCATAATCATTTAAGTACTTTGATTATAATGGGTCCAAAAACATAATATTGTTCCAAGACTAGAACAAAATAAACACTTATTACATAAGTAAACACAGTCTGCAATCTTTACAGTGGCTTACTTTACCTTTGGTTTGGGCTCAGTCTTCTTCGTTGTCTTTTTGTTGACCGTTTTTTTAGCTGGAGCAGCTACTTGAGGCTTAGTTTGCCCAAATCTCACAATGTTGGCCCAGGAACTTTTGACTGAAAGGAACCCCACAAAAAAAAGACAAATCAGACCACAACAGGATTTCCCATTTACTGAATTAATTTGCTATTTTCACAACTTTCTGCGAAACATGCGCACTGGAATGTAATTATGTTTTCTTTTGATGATAATAATGCAAGGAATTTAGACAAATATTAATTATGAGATGTTACATATTCCGTGTCCAACATACCTTTCATAGATGCCCGTGATACACCACTTCTGCGCACTACTTTAGCAGCACTATTTGCCATACTCGGGGTCTCCCGACAAGCGCTCCTCCTCCTCAGGGGTATTTTAGGAGTTTGAGTGACTAAAGGCACCAGGTCAGTTATAGTATCTTCTGCAATTGGAGATGGTGTGCTGATGTGTGACACAGAGAAGCGCCCTTGTACTCTCTTGATGGAACACGAGGAGTCCAGATCACTTGCAGGAGGACTCTTGGACTTAGTAGCGGGAGAAGCAGCCTTGGGAGAGGGGGTCTTGGATTTTGGTGACTTCTTTGCAGGAGAGGGGGACCTAGACTTCTGTGATGTCTTAGGAGAAGCTTTTGGGGAACTTGATGACCTCTTAGGTGATGGAGTCCTCGCTGTTGATTTGCTCTACAAAAAACAAGATCCATTTTAAATTAGGGTATATGATGAATAAAAATTACAAATCTTTAGGTCAAACTACTTGAGTCAGTGAAGTCTTACTGTTGGCACGCCAATGGCTGATGCTCGTCTGAGGAGTGACTGACTGGGTTTAGGCACACACAAGCTTCTGCGTGGAGTGGCCCCTTTGCGTAATGGAGAGTCGGGAGGCAGACGTTTGTCAAATAACTCGGGACACAGGACACCTCCAAAGGAAACCCGTTTCTTCTTAGCTTGTGGTTTGTCGGCCACAAGTTCTCCACTTTTGCGTTTCTTGGATGTCTCTTTCACTAATGAATCAAAAACATGAATGTACATGAGTAATAACCAAACAGGTTAACATAGCATGCTTGTTATTTGGTTAACGGTTAATAAATTCAAAGAGAAAAAATGTAGCATTACAATATTTATTACCTTTTTCAACTTTCCCAGAGTTCCTTGGGGATGCCTTTCGGAGACCCTCTCTTTTGGGGGAAGTAACTACTTGCTCTTCTTGTTCCTTAGTCACTGCAGGTTTGGCCTCCTTGCTTCTACGTCTCACAGGTGATTTGGGTGCCTCACCTGCACTAAACCTCTTGGGGGGTGTACGGCTTCTCCTCTGGAGTGATGTTGCTTCAGACTTGGCGGCATTCTCTGCCTCTTCACCTGCAGGTGTCACCATCTCTGTTGAAGGAACCTGGAAGGACCGCCTCTGCTTCTTAACAGACTTTGGAGTTTCGTTACCTACAATTCCAGCCTCCTCTGTATTTTCAGCTTTCTGAGGAGTGCTTTTGTCTTCTGTGGAAATGACAGGTTTTCCATCACTTTTCTTGACCAAACCAGGTTTTGGAGTGCAAAACCTCGAGGTAGGTGTTTCAAGCACACTGGCAGAAGATTTCCGAGGGGTCTTGACATCCAGAGATTTTTTGATCATTTGATACAGATCGTTGAAGGGAGAGACAGTCTTGCTCTGCAGCAGGCCATCGTCCTCCTTGGCCTCCAATGCCACAGTTTTCTCCAGGGATCGCTGTATGTTATCATGGTTAGTTCCATCTTTCAGGTGAGGGTCTAAAAATGTTCAATCAAATTGAAACATGTTAGGACTAGACTGGAGGAAAAACTACCAAATTCCTATAAATACAAAAGATTGGGTTAGGGGACAGAAATATTTATTTTTACTGTTGAATTGACTGAGCTTAATATGAAAACAGTCATAGACTCTGGTGTTCTGTAATTTGGAAACTCATGGTTCTGTACTTCAAAGCAATGATTTATTATCTCCACTTGTCAAAACCTTTTGTCCCAACATTTTAAATTATATCATGCTTAATCACCTGCAACAGAAAAACACGTTCTGGGAATAATGCACACTGACCATGTTAACTGTGCAACATTTTCTTCAAATATAGCACTCCTAAATAACCATCACATAATCTCACCTGTGGACTCTTCTGGGATGCTTTTTTCTACAGATTCAGTGGCAACTGTGTCCCCCACTGACTGGTTTTGAAGAACCTGGAACACATTTATAAAATTCAAATCAAATACATCAATAGTGCGGGCACATTCAATACATTGGGAAAGTCACAATGCCCTAGTAATAAGATAAATAATGGGTAAATTACTTTGAGGGTTTCAGTTTTGCCTGCTGTGGAAGATCTCTTCTTTGGTGTAGGTGCTGGAGGGTACTCAAACCTGAAATGACAATTAGCATCCAAACGTAAGACTTCATTTACATCTTTTAACTTTTAACATTGCGTTTCCTTAAGGGCTTTTTCATAGCCAACTTTATTAACATGCGGACGGACACTAAAACTTATTTTGTCACCATGGAAGGCAAACGTCTGAAGACACGAAATGTTGGCTTACCTGAAAGAACGGTCAATAATAGTTATCACATCGCCATGCTTCAAACGCTCAGATTGCTGCAAAGCCTCTCCGTTGACACGGGTTGGATTCACTGAACTCAAATTTGTCAAAACGATCTGGGAGACAAAACATAAGCATCATGTCAAACACAGGCTGTCAAAGTAGATCAAAAGCAGAATACCAGCATAGAGATGCACCTATATCAATATCAGTCCAATACAGACTTGAATACGTGATCTGGTTTCCTCAACAATATGCAAACGTGGCCTCAGATTCCATTATTTTAATAAACAAAAAGCAAGTACATTTATACCCTAGTATGTTATATTTTTTGACAAAGTTGGGAAAGCAACGTTTAGGCCAAGCCTAATGTTGCCTTACACACAAAAGAATGAAGTCACCTCCACACAGTGAGGCCTTCAGCTTCATAATTAAACACTGGTATTGGATCAGTAGTCCTCCGCTGACACCCAAAGCCTAGGCATCGGTATTGGGGCTTAGAGATTTGTTTTGGTGCATAACTATACCAGTGTCAGCTAGGGTTTTACATCTATCTAGGTCAGATTTCCAGCAGTGAATCCAGAACTGATTCAAGTATCTACAAAATTAACATTGATAATTAAAATATGAAGCCATTAATGACTATTCAATAATTCCTCATTATCCTTGGCAAGGCAAGACAGATTTATTTATACAGTACATTTCAGCAACAAGGCAATTCAAAGTGCTGTACATAAATCATCATAAGCCAAAAGGACAAAGTGCAAATGAAACACACTATAAAAAGTAAACATAACTCGATTAAGAGAATAGAAAATGTAAACGAGCAAAAAAGAAAATAAAGGTTACAGTGCAGTGCAAGAAATGATTTAATAAACTAAATAATATCTTCTTTAAGTTGAAACACTTAACATGGCACAAGTGAATGTAGTCACATACCTCTTTATTTTCATTAAAGTCAATTCTGCAGTGCTCCTTGGAGACTTGGGGAAGCTGAATACGAATATCGCAATCAGGTCTCCTGTAAAACCATGAACAAGTGTGTCAATAAAAGATGCAAAAAGGTTGTAGCAAAACAGTTTACAATTTCATTGTGCGTGTATTTATATAAACCTTTATGTATATTTATATCTGTTCATGGCAGTCAAATGTTTACATTTACCTTTATTCATTTGATATCCTTGTTTTAAGCTGCATGTCATTTATGTGTATGTATATTGAGAGCAACCAAAAGCTGATTCTGATTCTTACATTAAAGCAGTGCTCATTCATAAGTAGGATATTAAATATCCAATGATGGTCTAAAAGGCAAAACTTGGGAGGCTCCAATAAGAGCGCATTTAACGCATTTAAGACTCTGACGTCAGCAGCAGAGTCCCGCCTCCGGACCAATTGGTTTACAGCACATCTGTCCACCTCTACGTGGAGCAACACATGGATGTTGGCTACAGCATAGCATGTGCATGCATGTGTTGTCCGCTCTACTTAACGGTTATGGCTGAATATATAATAACTTAGTGCAATTAAGATGATAAATGAAAAGACATGACAAACAAAGATAAGATACATCTATTAAATGCATGTTTTCGTGATCTCACCTTCCAAATAAGCACGTTGCAGTCAGAGGAAACTCAGTCCCGTCTCCTCCACTCCTCTTAATCACGACTATTTTCCCATGCAGTGGCATTTTCGTAACGTTACCTGGAAACATTAGCAAACACGAACAACGTTACCAAAAGCTAGCGTAAAACTACAACGACGTCCGGTTGACGTTAGGTAAATAAAAGATACATTTTAGGAGAATAGGGCCAACATGTTATCGTTGAAAAAAGCCTTCAGGAAACGTGCAAGGCAAGCGCTAAACGATTCGTCTTTGAAGTTACCAATTCCACGATAGCTATTGGCATCTCTTTTCGCCAACGTTATGTTTCAACGTTAACGCAATACGACGTTATCGTTGTAACTCAGCGGTTTGTTTTAAGCGTAACGTTACATTACGTTAAAACGCGACTGACAATTCTGCGTAGCCCCACGTGCACGTTGTTACTCTCGGACATATTAGTTAACGTAGAAACGACTACAAGTAAGATACGTTTTTTAAGTTAAACGTGTCATGCTACAATTTAAGCAACGTTACGTGGCCTTCGGTTTAAACCACGTATTAAAAACACATTTGTGAGTCTTACCTGGAAGTCCGCTCAAAGACAGGCCAACTTCTCGTGATCCATACACATCGACTGGGATGTGGCAACGCTGACTTTTACTATATAATATCAGAAAAACCGCACACTTGATATCCTACCATACCTTACAATGTACATCGACTAATGGCTAACGTATGCTATCTCGTACGGCCGTCATTTGACGCCTCTCGCCACTTCCACATATGCCGTGGTATCACTCCGCGGCACTAAAACACGATCACCTCAACAAATAATCGAATTAAGTGACGTTGTTGGATATGATACACATCCTCTATAATTGTTTTATTACGTTTCATACTTATTTTTCGTTATCGGCATCAAAATTAACTTGCTGTTACGCGAAAGGAACTATTTTGTTTACGACTCTGGCGGAATGATCTCAACTCGGTAAAGGGATCTGATTTGAAAATGTTTGAAATTCCGCGCGAATGATTGTGATTGGTTGACACGTCACAACTTGGTAAGAGGGCGGGGCATAAGGTTTATTTCATCAGAGGACGAGGGCTTCCTCATGAAAATAAGATAAGCACAAGTATCTCGGAATTCATATTTCTAAAAATCTAACTGAACGTCAAACAAAGAACTTTAAGCCTAAAATACAAAAAACTAAAAGTATATTCAATATGTGGCTTCAAAGAGATTTGTCCTTAATAGGTAGAGTTCTGCTGAGTAAAGCAGATGGAATCTCTAGATGTGTTTACCCTACTCTCTCTCTTTTTGTTCAACAATCCCTTTGTAAAGAAATAAATAATACCCTACTTAATTTTGTCTGGAAAAACAAATGCCATCGTTTAAAAAAAGAGATCTTAGCAGCCCCGAGAGGTGATGGTGGCATGGAGCTGTTAGACTATATGGACATGAACTATACCTTTAAAACAAAATGGATAAACGAATATCTGAAAAAGACAGAATCTCTTTGGTATTTTATACCACAAAATATTTTTGGGAAAGTGGGAGGGTTACCTTTTCTCCTAAACTGTGATTATGATGTCTCAAAATTACCACTAAAATTATCTAAATTTCACCAACAAGCCCTTACAGCAGCTAAACTGTGTTTTGTCCATAACTTCTCTCCACATAAAACTATTATATGGAACAACGAGTTCATAACTAGGAAAAATAAATCACTATTTCTGAAACACAGGATTGATAAAGGAATAATCCACCTTAAGGATTTACAAAATGATGAAGGCGAAGTTTTCAGTTATGAAGAATTCCTTGCATCTAAAATCTTCCCGGTTACCTATAAAGAATTTCAGACAGTAATTAATGCTATTCCTAGCGGCATTCTCCAATTAATAAGAGGTCACTTTGAAAGGCAAGAGGCAGATAAAGTTGACTTTACCCTCTTTATTAATGGTATTAACATTATGAGTCATCATTGTAATAATAAACATATAAGGAATCATTTTTTCAGGAAAAGGAAAATCACACCTAGAGGAAAATTTGTATGGTCTTCTTCTATCTTGGGTATTAACTGGAAAACAACATGGCTCCTTCCACACAAATTTGCCATTTCTAATAAAATAAAAGAAGTTCAATATAAAATTATTCATAACATCTACCCCACTAACAAATTTGTGTCGAAATTTGTTAATATTGATACCAACTGTGTATTTTGTAATACAGAAGTGGAAACAATTAGCCACCTTTTTTTTTTATGTAATTTTTCCCAGATTTTTTGGAAGAAAATTGAAGCTTACATCACAGCACATGCCAACAAACCAGTTACCCTGAATGCCAAAGATATACTGTTATATTATAATAATAATGACAGGAATCTGCAACATTTAATTAATCTGATTATTTTAATCGCTAAATTCCACATACATAAATCTAAATTTTCCAAAGGTCGACCTTTCTTTCCTGCTTTTGAAATCGACTTCAAGAACTACTTTGAATGTATCAAAAGAATTGATAATAAAAAATGTATACACACTGTTAATATAATTGAAGAAATATTCTGAGAAATGTATATTCTTTGAATCTCATTTAATTTATATTTTGTTTTGTTTATGTTAACTATGTCTTGATGCCATACTATTTGTATTTGTATTTGTATTATATACTGTCATTGTTCTGACTGTGGTTGGAATCTATAAATAAAGTTTCTATTGAAAAAAAATAAAATAAATAAAGATAAGCACACACACACACACACACATTTATTTATATAATATATATATTATAATTATTATACAAGTATTGGGTGGTCAATATTTATAGTACCTTATTTGTTGTACTAATCACAATGGACTGTTTTCCCATTTTGACATTTCATTAAAATTAATAAAGGCTGTTTTTCATGAGGTGTTCATTAGGTCCCTGACATTATTTACAGCCTGCAGGTTTATTGGTTTGGTTTATGGAGTTTGATGTTTTATGAGTTTTATCAAGTATAGTAATAGTTACATCAGATAAAGTAATTATTGTGGGAGATTTTAATATTCATGTGGACGTTGTAAATGATAGCATTAGTGTATTATTAGCTCATTAATAGATTTGTTTGGCTTCAGTCAGAGTGGACATAAACCAACTCACTGTCATAACCTTGACCTCGGCTTAGTTTATGGCGTTGAAATCGAACACCTAATAATCTTTCCTCAAGATTATTTTTTATCTGAACATTACTTGATAACTTTTGAATTATTATTACTGGACCAGCTCCTCTCAGAAAAAGCTACTTCTTTCGGTGTATCGGATAGAGCTATAGCGTAGTTTAAGGAAGTGATTCCATTCCACCGATCTTTAATTCAATGATTCTCTTATAGATTAATCTGGAAGCTTACTGAGAACAACTCTCGACTCTGTTGCTCCTCTAAAAAAGAAAATGGTATAACTTTCCAACTCGTAAAGTAAAACAAAAATTTGGTAATCCTGAAATCATCTGGTGCTCCATCAAACTAGAAGAATCCCGCCTCGTCTGGCAAGACTTAAAACACAAGAAGGCTCTAATGCCAGAGCAGCCTACTCATCTTTAATAGAGGAAAATAAAAACAACCACAACAATCCCTCATGTTTGAGATGGATCCAACTGCTTGTCCCCATGGACTACTACTGTTTTAAAAAAACTACTAATAATACTACCAACACCAAATGCAGATGGAACCCAAGAGCCTGGTCTGCTTTAGATTTCTGCCTCAAAGTCTGTTTTTTTCTCACTGTTGCGCTGTAATGCTTGAACCTGGCTGATGTAATTGACTCTGAAAATGATGAGTGTTCTAGTCCTACTCAATGTGTAAAGTGTCCTAAAATAACTTCTGTTGTGATATTACACTATAAATAACATTGAATTGAGACAATAACCTAATGTGAAAGAGCCATCATTATCAGTTGGTTATTTCCTCCCATTAGATGTAAAAATGTTTGTTTAAAATGTTCATAGGCTAATAGTTGCAATGACATGATCTCAAAATTAACCTGTTAATACATGACTGAGAAGACAAATTGTTCAGTACTAATATTTTTTGTGCAATGCATACAGCTTGTGTCAATATGTGATTTGAGACAGGTTGTCCATCCCGTCAGGGCCTTGTCCTGACCATCAAGTAACAATTACTCTAATGGGACGTCTCTGACGTCATCCCATCTTATACATTCTATTGTGTTTTCCTTAAAGTGAGTGTGTGATTACAGGGTAATGGCAATTGCTAAAACATAGTCATAAACCGCAATACATCCAAAGTATGGACCATTAGCTAACATTAGGCACCACAAACTACTGGTTGGAGTAGAACAAGTAAGGCTGTGCCTGCAAAATCCCTGAGGGTACTAATTTGAGCATGGGTGTGTTTGCACTGAATACACTTTTCAGAGCGAGGATGTTATTTCTTTTTCAATAGTTACAAGGTTTCACTTTAACCCAACATTAACGTTGTTTTGATTAAGGTCATGGCCATGAAGGTTCTGCTATTTATTCAGTGGGTAAAGGCAAATGTGCAACACTGAATTTAAATAAGAGTGACCCGTTAACCCCACTTATACGTTTCTTCAAAGCCTTCTGATTTTCCTCGAACTCCTCCTCTCTATGTGTATGAAGTATGAAACCCTCCAGAGGTCACCTATGTAGCAGGGAATGAAAAGAACACCACACATGAACAACTCTTTTAATATTAAATGTTGGTTTTATTTTTTATCTTTTTTTGCTGTTTTTTTTTTTTTCCAAAGTCGCTTGATAATCTTGACAAAATTGCAACATATTCCATAATTCTCAAACCGACGGTGTGTCTGTTGCTATTCCAGATTAGCTGTGGAGGGAAAAGTTGTGCGCTGTTCTGGACAGGTGAAGTCCTAAATGATGAAAGCAGCTTTGACCATACACGTAAAATGAACACATGAACGACTCGGAGAAGAGACGCCACACTGGCATCCTATGTCTTAACGTTGCAGGGTCAGGGGAAGTGTCACTCTGCACAAGTCCTGGTCTGCCAGGCCGAACAAAAAAAACAAATAAGTGAAGAAAAAAAAATTCAGGGGCTCAGTAGCAGAAGTATGTGTATGTGTGTGCATCTGTGGAGGGTCAAGGGGGTGCAGCACAGGACATAGAACAGGCCAAGCACACAAAATGATTCCTTCCTGAGACATTGGCGTGTGTACAGTAATGATGGTCTAGATGAAACGTGTGTGTGTTAACGGTGAAGGCGTTTTGGCGTTAAGTGAGTCACAGGGTGCGAGGTTGCTCTGGATCCGGCGAAAAAAGTCACATATTCGTTTCTACCACAGGTTGCCAGGGAGGGGGGGGGGGGGGAGATTTGTGAGGACTTAGTTGACGAACATCACATTTGGGACCTTCACTTGCCTGACCACTGACAGAGGAGAGGCATCACTACAATCTAGTCTTTTCCCATCCACTACAGATTATTGATCCATTCAGACTACCGAGAATCACGTGTGTTTAATACAGTGTGTATGTACACCATTCTTCACATTTTCACTGTCTTTGAGGCTGAGCCGTGGCTCACTTGCGCCTGGCGGGCGACAAGCGGCGTCCGGCTCACCGTTTTTTTCAGAAACACCATCTCTTGCTGCTACATGGCCAAAAAAAGCTATGCCCCGACTGGAGTGCTACTTTGTCATTCTACTGTATGTAAAAAGAGTTTTTTTAAAAGTGAAGGGGGCGAGGGGAGAGGTTGAAATTGTCTGTGAAAGCCACATTCTGAACAGCCAGTGATTGGTTGAGGGTCTGTCCAGTATTTAGTAGGACACAAAACATGAAAGAACTTCCTTCAGTAAAATGTGCTCAAATGTCTTTTCTTGCGTCACAAACCTATAAACAAAACACATAAAATGTATTCTTAAAAAAAAAAAATCAGGTGAAGCCTAAAACTCTTCATAGTTTTAAAGAAATGAATACAGCTTATATACACAAACTCAAAGGCTACTTAAAATACACCTTAATAATGAATCTTCATTAATTTGATTTCTTGAAAGGACCTGTGACCATATCATACAACCAAGTTCATACAATCATTTTTTTTCCATTCTCCTGGAAGCAAATAAAAAAAAAAAGAAAGAAAAAAGGAAAACAAATCCAACCTGGAATAGTAGGTGATATTCATTGCGACTTGTTTTCTGTGCACATTTGTGTGTGTGTGTATGTGTGTGTGTGTTCGTTTGTGTGTGTTTGCATGTGTAGACTGGAGAGACATTTCAATATCTCTTGCTTTTTGTTAATTGGAATAATGTACAAATGTGATCAAACTGAAAGGTCTCTCTCAATACTCTTGATGGGTATGAAAAGATTCAAACGGTGGAGGAGTACAACAATTTCTAATCTCAGAAAACATGTCCTCATTTCAACCTGCCGTTCTGTTCTGGACATGTCAATCACAATAGTTCCTTAACTTTTTCTATATATATTTATATATCTTTTGTACGAAATCTGTTGTTTGAAGTTGGAAAAAGAGAAAAGACCCCAAGTCTTTGAGGAGGAGGGGAGGGGGGGGTCTTTTGACAAGTCCCAAGCTTGCAGTCTGCCTCAGAGTACAACAACAAAAAAGTGTCTGGTGTTCGTCAAGTCAGTCTGTATGTCCTCGATCATATATTTGTCCCGCGGCGCTCCGCACACTCTCTGTTCCGTTCGCAACTGGTCGCCACTCTATCCAGATTTGTTTCCATTAGTCTTTTTGGAGAAAAGGTGGAGAGGGGAGGAGCAGCACTTGAGGGGGAGAGTGGAGGGAGACGCAGGAGTCATCAGCAGTGTTTACGGTGTGGTCTCTCAGAAGCATCCTGTTCCCCCGGCCTGCCCCGGCCTTGCCCCCCCCACACATCGGGACGGTGCTCCAGAGTGAGGGAAAGCAGATGAGGAGGTGGGGATTTGTGTCGTAGGAGGAGAGGAGGTTGGCTCTGCCAGTCTCCCGTGTTCAGCAGTCAGGGTCAAGGCCCTCCCCCCCCTTCACCCCTCCTCTTTAGAACGTCGAGGGAGGAGACAGAGAGCATCGTGAGGAATAAGAAAAAGGTGGGGCCGCAACTACGGCGATTGTGTGGCTGGACTGCTTTGGGCAGAGCTAGGGGAAAGACTGGGGCTGCAGCTGCCTGGGGGGGCGCCACTGGGCCGGCCGCCTGCAGCCCCGCTTTCCAGACCTTCTGAGTTCTCCAACATCTCCTGAATGAGAGGGGGCATGGAGCCAGGGATCTCCATCTTCAGGGTGATGACGCGCTCAGCTCCTGCAGGGAGGGGATGAAGAGAGTAAGTAAAGATCGTACAAAATACATTTTAATGTAATCTCATTCTCTTAAAAAAAACACTTGTGACTAGTGAGAACCACGGACCTTTAGCACTGATGCTTCTAAGATCAGTGATCTTCATCAGCATCTTGGGGAACATGTGCGGTTTGTGGGGCCTCCTCCTCCTCACGTAAATCTTCAACGCCTCCAGGAGGGGCTCCTGCAGGATGTCCACCTTCTCTGCCTGTTCCAAGTCCTGACGATCTGGGGAGAAGTACGGGAGGAGCGCAGAGACAAACGGGTCAACCATCTCCTACTGTCATAATCACAGTTAGCCACTAGGTGGTGCTCAACGAAAGAGCACAGCAGAGCCACCCCACCGCTGTTTTTCATCCAAAGACAGGGGGCACTTAACGTTTTTAATAAACAGCTAAGATTCTGTCTGTCAATCGGCAAAGACGAGGCCTGCCGTACCTCCACACAGCAGACAGATGGCGCTGAGCAGCCCCGTCTCTGCATCGTCCATCTCCAGAGGAAGGAGCTGGTTGGCGAAGGCAAAAACCAGGTCGGTGAGGGGGCCGAAGCCGGCGTTGTGCATCTGGGTTCGGTTTAGCGTGAGTCCATCTGAGAAGGTCATGGTGTCCTGCTCTGGTGTGTAGCGTGTACAGATCCGGAGTATCTGATGACAAAAGAGAGACAATCGGTTAGGAAATTGAACCAATCCTCTACTTTTGTGAATACATAAATGCTGTGCTGCTGTTCTTACCAGGATGTCCAGACAGGCGGCTTTGAGCAGAGTGATCTGGTCGGCGATGGTGAGCGTCGTGAAGCCGGGCAGCTGCTTAGCAAACTCCACCGTCTTGATGATGCACTTTGTGGAGAGTTCACTGAACTTGTCCCACAGGTCTACGTCCAAGGATACACGTCGTTCTGAGCTGTTAGTCTGCAAGGGGAGGGGGGGTATTTAGATATTTTCAGATGCATTTCCTTACTTCGGCATGCGAATATGAACTACATCGACCAAAGGTCAGCTGTAGGGAGACACAGACTGCCGGTGTGGTGCTACTACTCACCGTAGTGTATTTGCCCAGCTGGCAGAGGGAGGGGAAAGTTTCCTGGTGTGCCTTGCGAACCCTGTCAATCATTCGCTCCGTGTCGGGACTCAGCACGTAGCTCTCCGTGCACTCCTGCTTCTTCTCATCCTTTTTCTTCTTATTCCGGTCATTCCTCACTGCTACAGGGACACGAGGAGAGGAGAGTAAGACTGCTAGGGGTTGGTTTCATCGCTTTAAACAGACAGGCTCATACTGCATTTGCATTTTTAGAAAACCACTGATATTTAATAATATTAATAATAATACTAATATGATTCATGGGTGCCTCAAGGACACATTAAATGTATGTATGAAATAAAAAGAGTCAGTAAAAACAGACCAAACATGAATACAACCTGCAGTGAAAAGGAACTAACGCAGCATTCAGTCAATTCAATCTGTACATAAGGCTTGAAAAGATATTGCAACCGGCTAACGAGCACACCGCCTATATTTCCCACATAATAGCTACCACAAGGTAAACTGAGATCAAGATCAAAAGGCAAAGTCATCAGGGGGAAAGGATGCTCTATCTGCAGCAAACAGCAGCAGCAGCATCGCTTGTGTTATGCTATGCTGGAAGATAAATGTTGTGAGACAGCTCCATCGAGGAAGGGCTATGGTAATGGAGGCAAGGAAAGAAAAACCTTGAAATAATCCAATGTGCTTTCCCCTCCGGGCGATCCGGCTGAGAATAGTGTGCTCACCCCAAATGACAAAAAACACCAGGCGGGGTGTTTAGCATTGGAATCCCATTACAGGGTCCATCCAGACTGGGATGGCTATGACTGGGTTGTGTGTGTGTGTGTGTGTGTGGTGAGGGGGGGGGGGGGGGGATGTGAGACGGGGTGCTCGTTGATAAATAGTGGTGGGGGATGGAGCTATCCATAAGGCTGACAAATTGCCACAGCTTTCATTAGGGGTCCCGGCTAATCTAATAACATAATATGACAAATATCCTGCCTCTAATGGTTTTAAAAGGGCTCGACTCGAAGCCCATACCGAGAAAAACCTTCCAGCATCTCTCTCTCCTACTCTCACGTCTCGCTCTCCCACTCTCTTGGTTATACAACGCACACACTCTTTCCTCCTCTCACTGCGTCCTCACCAATCTCCCCTTTTATATTATTATCCTTAGTTCTTGCACTTTAAATCATCCCCCTTTCCTTAAGTCATCTCTATCAGTGCATCTCTACCTCCCCTCGGGGTACCTGTATTTCCCCTCAGCCGCTGACCTAAGAGCAGATTTTCCTTGTCTTAATCTCAACCTTGACCGTTCAGGTTTTCGAGGTCTCGGGCTGATGGGAGATCAGCGTCTGTGACAGAGGGGTATGGCCCGGGGGCCAGGGAGGGATGCACTACGCGGCGCTGCCGCTCATCCATCAGCCCACAGACGGGCCTCCCTGCCTGGGAGAACATGAAGGGAAGGAGCAAAGAGGGGGCTGGAAGTCTGATGCTGCATGTTACCGCTCAGCACTGCTCGGCACAACACGAGCTGAAGAAGACCCCGCTGTGCACATAGAGCACGGTAATGCATTATTTGCCGACGTTCTATTGGTTCTCACGTGGTAGCCAATGAGTCAATACTATATACATACAGGTGCATGCATGACATTTGACCAGACATGCTAAGCTTAGCACCGAGCTGCTGTAAAGGACGCTTCAATGCATGGACAGAAGGAACCGGGGATCAACCCCCCAACCATTTGTTAAAAGGACAAAGCGCTCTCCCAGCTGAGCTGCAGCCGTTAACACACACATGGACGTGCTGCAGGAAACCCAGAAATACCCTTATTATAGGGTTTGTTATGACATAGGCCCGTTTTGTAATCTGTGTGAATGAAAACAAGCAAAGACTAAAAATGCTTTCCCACTTCCATTTACTTTAATGAGCTAATTAGGTCTTACTTAGTGAAGGAACACCCTCTTAAGCAAACCCTCTGCCTTTTTTTTTCCGAGGCCAGTTACATAAAACTGTAGTAAGCTGCTGAACATATTTGGGCCGGCCCTGCTTGTGGCGCTGATTGGGAATCTGTGCGCTGTCGGCCGCGAGGGGGGGGCGGAGGGCCGCAACACAGTCGATGTCCAATTAATTCACAAATAAAAGTGGGGCATCCCTTGCGCCCAGACATTACCCGCGCTGACAAATTGGCAGCACAATCATAAGCCGCACAACACAATTTAATGAAGTCATTAAAGAACTATTAGGCACGACTGACGATCTGTCATGGCGAATTGCCACATGCAATAACTTGAGGGGGAGGGGGTACTGTAGCGGGGGAGCGAAAATGAAAGAAGAAATACTGCCTAGCTTTTTCCTTTTTTTTTTTTTACTGTGTGTGAACACACACACACACACACACACGCACACGCACACGCACACGGGTGTTTGTGTGCATGCTAACTTCAAGCAATGCATCTTTCAAAATGCATTATGTGTATATTAATGATAATGGGGGAACTTGCATCCTGGATTGTTTGCGGTTACGTGTTCATTGCATAAAAATGATTTACAAGAGGCGCTCGCAAAACGTGTACAGAATACTGTGACGGCACACACACACACACACGCACAGCCATCACTCAATCAATTGTTCTCATAGTGGATTTCAGCCTCAGTGTGCAGTTAATGGACAATTTCTGTTAGCGCCTCGGTGTGTATATATATATATATATGTGTGTGTGTGTGTTTGTGTCTGTATACGACACAGAGAGAGGTGGGCAGACAGGGATAATTCGTGTGAGGAAAATTAAAGCGCTGGCAGCTCGTCCATCACACAGATTAAATTCAATGGAAAGATAAAAATGTCAATGTTCCCCCCTGCTCCTGCTGCTTGCAGCGCAGAGCCACCGTCGACAGTGATGAAACTTTCTCCCTCCTTGTCCTCCAGCCTCTCTCACCCCCCCTCCCCCCTCCCGCTCTCTCAACTCTAGATTTTCATTCTCACTCACACCGAGTTCAATACTCCTTCCTCTCGCAGCCGTCATCTTTCTCCACTATCCTGCCTTTCCGGCTGATGTTATCCTCCCCCTGCGCTGTTTTCCCATCATTCTTTGCTTCATCTTATTTTACTTTTATTACTTTTTTCTATCGCTGAATAACACCTTCCTGGAGGAACATGTGGGCGATAGCTTTATAAGGGGGGGAGGGGATGATAAAGGGAGGGAGGTACTGAGGCATGGTGGCTGGTCTGAACTCACCAACATGAAATCAGTTTCAAGTCTTGCAACTGAACCATAACCAAACAATAAAGACTTCCAATGGAGAAGTTATTTCCACTCATTCCCAAACTTTTTGGCACTTATTTGGTTAAATCTGGTTAAATAAAATAAATACTTCTATAATTTAGCATTTGATAGCTAGTTTAAACAGATATATTTTAGAGGTCAGACATGGTGAAATTTGTGTAAATTTGATTGCAAACTTACTTTTCTCTCATGATTCACTGTACATTAACCTTCATTCTGACCATAACTCCTCTTTACACTGCCAGGCTGATGATAATGTGGCACCAGACTTACAGGCGTTTCCCTTGTAACCCTCCGCTTGCTCCTGACGCCCCCCCACCACCCTCCCCGCCTTCTGATGCCGTCTTGCTTGGCATTACCACCTGGCAACAGGCCTGGCGCTGTCGTCTAGAGGCGTCTGCCGACACACACAAGGTCACCCAGGCGTCCCCCGGCGCCAGCAGGGGGTCCACCTTCTGTGTGTGCGTGTGACAGAGAGTGGACGGTGTCTAAGTGGAGCTGTCCGAGTGCATTTCTGTTCAGGCATTCTTATTCATATCGGTTTGTGTTTGTCAACCTGCGTGTGCATAATTTGAGCGTGTGCATGAAATTAATGCACAAGTAGGCATTTCAGTGTGCGCGCGTGTTCTCATCAGTGTATGTGAAAGGCAGAGGGACCCCCTGCTGGCCCCAGATGGCCAGCCTCTCCTTCCAGACCAGTTTCTCTAGCCAAAGTCACTGCTGAGGACACAAGACGGGCAATTGGCAAACTCTACGCAAAATGAACGCAAGAAGAAAGAGGCACTGAGGTTAAACCAAAATCAGCTGAGAAAAACAATCCATCCAATAATAATCATAATTAAAAGCCTCTATTCCATTCAGAAAACCAACGTGAGCGCTTTTGGCTTGCTAGTACTACTTATTCACCACTAGATGGCTCTCCAACCCCAGTCTATTCCCCCATGGTGTGCTGTGTGCCTCTGTGTGAAAGAGCTGGCTGCTGTGATCTTTCTAACCATGATTAATGGCCCCATTCAAAAGGTAAGGAGCTCAGAGGATAACTTCTTTTACTGTAAGCCACAGTGCTGTGGCATGGGGAGTGCTCTCTGCACTCGCTGCACCAGAAAGATGAGGTAAATAGCGCTGGGAAGACGGGAGGCAGGGAGGGATGGAGCAACAGAGGCTGTCTGCATGTGAGCTTAAACAGGCCTGTGAGAGGAGGAGAGGTCTCTGGGTCTTTTCTTCTTATTAATATGTTCTATTACCGAGCATTCATCGGCATTCATGACTACCATTGTGTGCCCTAAACACAATCTGGCGATGTGTAAAAAGATAGCGAGTGTGTAACAGTGTATAAAAACCCTGCTGGCCTCTTGAGTTCTCTGCGGTCACACCTCTTCCAATTACTTTATCAAGTCTGACTGTGTGTGAGTGTGTGAGTGTGTGTGTGTGTGTGTTCACACAGCCCCCGGGTGCAATGATGGGAGCAGACGCCTGCTCTTTCACTCTCGGCAGGTGAGAACATATTCATCACGGAGGCCTGCCAAGCCTGGCGACACCCTGACTGTTATTGCCAGTCTGCATCACGGCTGCCCTTTGTCTGGCTATTACAGTGAATATTCTCCTCAAACTACGAAGAAGAGAAAAAAAAATCAACTAAAAGCATCAGTGTGTGGGGAATTAATAGTAACGGCTTTCATTTCACTCTGACTTTGTTTTGATAAGCACCAAAGGCCATCGGTTTTATTCTACAGGGAAAGGATGGGGGGTCTCTGCCCAGTGTAGTTGTAAATAAATAATAAATCAAGAGCAACAGTCACACTTGCATCACCAGCAAAAGCTGATATGTGTGTGCATCAATAATGAACGCTTACGCAATGTTGTTAGAGGAACAAATGTCAACAAATGCTGCGGGTTAAGACTTCATGCAGTGATAACAATCAAGCCAAACCCCTCTGGGATTAAACCACTATGATGAGATCTGTGCTCGTCCCTAAGAGCCTTGTGGGAGGCGGTTGTGGCCGACACAGTTTTTTAATACTCACACTCCTTGGACATCCCGACTTCCAGGCACTTTTGCAGCCGACAGTACTGGCAGCGATTGCGGGTGACTTTGTTAATGATGCAGTTCTTCTCCCGGTGACAAGTGTACACCATGTTCTTCTGGATGCTCCTCCGAAAGAAGCCCTGTGTGGCAGAAAGACAAGTGTGAGGGACATGGGACTATTTTCCCCAATAGGGAAGCCAATGGCTAAATTACTTGGCAATAGAGTTGCACTGTTTGCTCTTCTGTGGCCACCCAGCTAGTGGTTATAGATTTATATTACTGCTTTTATTATGCGCTTTGTTTTGCAAACTCTCCCATCATATGTTGCTCATGTTTACACAGAACCTTTTCATTCAGTTTCCAACCCCAAAAATATTGAATGAAATTAAAGAGAAGCCATGTAAAGTATATATGCAGCTGCAGGTTAACGGCTATAAACTACCACACAGTTCAAGTCCTTAAAAGGCTTATTAGTGAGTAAACTGTCAACCTGCTCAGTCAGGCCCACCACAACTCCAACATTCTTTTGGAGATGTTTCAGGTCCAAAGGCTTTTGGGGCAAAAGGCGCAGGGTTACTGGGTGCTACGTAACCGTGGCCTAGTTTACGCAGCCAGAAATAAGCAATTCTAGATCAAGGCCAAGCGTGTATTAGTAGAGAAAGAGACAGAGAGAGAACATAGGCTGTGTTGTGTACTTCCCTTCCCTGCGTTTCCCCTTTTTCAATCCAATGACATTAAAGAAAATAACATCTAAAAATGTAGTGCATGTGCATGAGATGTAAATTATAATGAGCTCATCTTTAGTCACTGAGCTGTAAGGGGAGATCTTTGGGAAGGCTTACTATGTTTTGATTGCACAAAAGCAAGACATAGAAATAGAGCAAATGACCTCTCCCTGATAGAGAAGATGAAAAGCCACACATATACACAAGGCGTCACTTTAGTCCCAATAAAATCTTAACCTAAGTGGCCTGAAACATCCCTTGTGTGTCAAAAATATATAAAAAAAGAGGTTAACAAATCAGCCACAGAGTACTCAGTAATACAGGTCAACGTCAGTATTGATGCGACGCAGTGGGACATGGTTTATGTTTTTGGTGGGTGGTGCTAGCTGGGGAGAGAGGGGCGGTGGGGATGGGGTGTGGTGTGGTGGGGTAGCTGCCAGGGAGCCCCATCCCATGCCGAGGGATTAGCTCTGCTAGCCGACAGATGGCCGCTGGACATAAGCCTGCAATTTGTCCCTCCCGGATCACCAGCCTCCCCTCACATCTCCCGTCCACCAACACAGAGTGGAAGAGAAGCGGGCTTCTAATGAACTAGCGATCGTTTCGATTACATGATAGACTACGCTTCCAGCTGCTAGAGGAAACGTTTCAATTTTCAGGAGGGTCACTCCATCTAACCTCTGTCTGGATTTCATCAAGGTCTCGTATCTGCTTTTCAACCAGTTGTCGCAAAAAGTGCATCCTGCTTTTATTTCCAGTCTAGAAATAGAAGGTTTGGACCCTCAAACAGATACCTATGAACTCAATGCCTCCCATCAAGACTGTGAGGCCTGAACAAAGTGAAGAGAACAGGGCTTGTAGTTTGACGTTAAGTCTAGCTGCTGATGCTGAGGGATAAGTCTCTTGTCTTTGTGTGCGCCTGTGTCATGTGCCCTTTGATCCGATGGTGCCCTGACCCTGACCCCAGTGTCACAGGGGATTGACCCACTCCCTCCTCGCACCACGAGGCTCAGGTGCCCGGTCGGGGAACCTCCTGATTGGCTGCTGCTGCCGGCTCGTGGGGCCAGTCGATTGTTGGCGCCCCTTCCCCCACTCTCCTTCTTTTAGGAGTCATTGCTTCCTGCGGCCCTTAAGCCTCTTTTTGTATCACCGCTTAATCCACCCGGCGACAAGAGCCCTCAGCAGGCCTGTCAGCCACCCTGCAGCGTTCAGAGGAGATGAGAGCAGCAAGGAGAGGGAGCGGGAGAGAGGGGAGGGAAGGGAGCAAAAAAAAGAGGAGTGTAACGGCAACGGCGCACACGTGACTGCATGTGTCATGTGCTCTTGGATTCACGGCCGTCTACCCGGTGTGCGTTGTGAGCCTCGTGCAATTATGAGTGCGTCGGTGCGTACTACTTTGCATGTTCGTGAGGAAATGCTTTATTAAGAGGGAAGCGGGGGGGGGGGGGGGGTCTGGGGTTGGCGAGTTCACGGGGAAGCACAGGAATCCTCTCTTACGTGACTTTCACACTGTGCCCAGATTAAGAGTGCGTTCCCAGCCTCCCACTGCGTCCGTGCATGTGTGCGTGTGTTGGTGCTCCTGCCTCCATTATGGAGCGGCTAATGCTGCAGCCCACACATTAGTAAAGACGGATGCTTGGTAAGAGGGCTGAAAAACGTGGCGAATATGGGGGGGGTAGTCTCGCTGGAAGGGGCAGTTGGGGATTTTGGAAATATGGTCGCGTCCCTCCCATCGCAGCAGATATGGAGTGGAGAGATTGCCTGCTGCGTGCTGCTGTGCCTCCAAGACAAAAACATAAACATGAGGGGGTTGGCATGCATATTTAATGCTTAAGTGTTAATATCTGGAGGGGGGAAAAGGAGTGCAATACCGGTGAGTATGTGCGTGCGGTAGAACTTAAACAACAAACGAATGAGCTGTCTCCAAGTAGCAGAGCTCAACATCTCCCTTCTGTTTCCTCTGTTCGCTGCAGCCCCCAGGAAATGCCTTTGTAGTTTGGCGTGCTGCAGCGAAGCCGACGTTGCTAACCCTCAACTTACCCCGGTCTCAGATGAGACAGCCATATACATTCACATGCCTGTAGTGTTGAATTATTGAGCATGCTATGCCAAGTCATCTCCTCTGAAGTCGGAGATATGGAGAAGGCATCGTGAATTTTTCAAATTAGCACTGCGGCTGTTGAGTGGGCAGACTACCGGTTCATGGACAGGGTACCAGCGGCCGGCGCTAGCTGTCTTGGTAGTTTAAACCACGGTGATAACAATGATTATGATATTACCAAGCAGCTGAATGGTTGTGCTCTTCAGACACGGTGAAATTCATCCTGGATTAAAGCATTCGCACCTTATTTCAGGCCACAGCGTGTTGATGTTAAAGCTTCTGAATTAAGTTGTTTCTAAAATAATATGCGCAGCACAATAACCAATAGCTGATAAACAAAAGCTATTTCCCCAACGTACAATAGCCTCAAAAGGCTCATTGGGGAGCTGACGGAGAGAACAGCGCTGTGATCGCTAAGGAGAAACGACTAATTACTCACATTTACAGCGCGTCTATTGTTCGCCCTCCTTTTATGTTTATCACACTGTGACAGAGTTTCTACCCGACCATTAGCAAGTGTCAGACCGTTGTGCGTTTCATACGTTTGTTAGTCTTTTAAATGCCTGCTTTGTTTGCGACCGACCTTCCCCGACAAACGGAAACCTCGATGGAAGATGAGACGCGACCCGAACGCTTACGACGCAACCACTGGCTCCGCTCGAGGTGACATATGCGTTTACCACAGAACAGATTAAACACTTCTATATTGGTCTAACACACACACTCACACACACTCTCTCTCTCTCACCCGCGGCTGTGATTTAGTCTTATTATCTCACTTATTACCCTATTTAATCAGATGCTATTAGACAATGGGGAACACTGTTAAGAGGACACAATAAAAGCACTTTGGGGGTTGAAATGGCCGCAGAGTTGCTGCGCACCTTTTGGGATCGACGCTTTTTTAATACATGTAAGCACCTTGCAAGGTTTCCCACTGTGCCGAATTGTTTAAAAACAACATAGCAAGTGTTCAGAAAGAGTCGTTTAAAAAAGACAATCATGAAACTTGCTTACATAAGAAAAATGTCTTGCTATTACACATTATCTCTACAAGGGCAACTGCGTGCCATCTTCCATTTCCTCGCTCACACACTCATGCTTCGCCTCTCTCAGAACACACACACATTTCGTCTAGTTTCGACAGCAAAGACTATAATTCCACTGACACGGAAAATCTAATTCTAGACTTTATATGACAGGTGTGAAGTACATAACATACGTAGATGTCTACATGTGTTCGACCTGCCAGAACTTAAAACAAGACGGAAAACTGTATTAGTTTAAAATTTGGAAAATCTATTTGAAAACATTTCAAGGATCTGTTGGACTGAGCAGCACAGCCAGTAGCAGTTTATAAAACGGCACAGAGGTTGGCCTTTCCTCACTTTTTTCAGCTTTTATTTCATGTTTGGGGACCAGGTTGAGATTCATGGAGCATTTTTTGTTCAAGCCTTAAGTGTTTGTGTGGATGAATCCCTGCCTCCCTGTGCCCCCGTCCCTTTGAGCATTCTTTACTCGTTCTCCCCTTCGCCCCCTGCGCTCTGTTGCGCCGACTGTTTTTCTCTCTGTGTCAAGGAGTTCAGCCGTGGCCCCTGTACCCTGTCTGCCTAATCTGCTGCCCCTTCAACCGTCCCGTCTTCTCTTTTTAGCCGTTCATGCCTCCCAGAGCACAGTCTGCTCTCTTACTCCTACCATCTTTCTATCATTTTATCTACATTTCTACATCCCCCTGAGTTCCTGAGCTGTTTATTTTTTCCTTTCCTGCACATATGGCAACACATACAGACCACAGTACAGGCTGCACAGTCGATATGTCAAAGGGTCACCAACAGCACCACCCAGCCTTCATCAAACCCATCCCTCCTCTTGCTATACACAAGGCCGTTCTCAGGAGGAGGATTTGCATGATATCCAAGCAACAACGACAAAAAGCAAGGTTGTCTGTTTGTTCCCATTGTGGATACTCACTGTGTAGTATCCATGTAGAATCTAATGTAATCTTACTGCCAGGTGCAAACTCTCTATCCACGGCTGAGGTTACACAACGCTGGCTCGGCTGCCTTGGGAGGAGTGAGATAAAGTGGCCTGCGTGCTGCTTACACTAGCAGGAGAACATGTATGCATGCACACAGCAACTATCAACTGATAACAGAGCAGATGGGGGCTATAAGGCCTCTTCAGCACCTGTATAACATGGCTGTATTGATAACAGACGGCCGACGTGGACACGTCAGCAAATCTGATAGGAGTAAACATGCATGGCTGACAAAGTTTCACATACAGCACATGATTAGATGCAGGTTCATCATACGTCTTGTTATCTTAACACTGTGCACAGATAAAGGTCGCCGTTTTTAAGTGACGAAACGGGCAATCGCGTATTGTCCAGGTCATAGTGATGATTAGGCAATTCAATAAAGCAGCTAATCTCAGTAAATGATTCCCCATGAACTTTGACTCATTTCCAACATTGAGCTCCAATATACAGGATTCAAAGCATTAAGATAGCAGCAAACACCCAATTGCATTGTAGATAAATGGTGGAGTTGAGCTGAGAATGAAGTCTGCTAGCTTGTTGCTCGCGCTACCAATATTAGCTACTCTGTTGTCACCTATACTGGGCTGTAAGAAATGTGCATGCGGGTAGAAATTCACCCTGTCAGGAGCTGCACTGCCTTAAACCGAGAGTTGAAGAGCTATGAGTGAGGAAGAGCTCTTTAGACCCGAGGCTAAGTCATGACGGGGGAAAAATGCCCCAGGCTTCTTAGAGCTGCGATGTGAAAATCGTATTTTTGTAGATTACAGCACACTCATAATTCACTTTTCTTACAGTAATGTTGAGGTCCCGAGGTGGGTCTTACAGATACTGCTTTTCAAAAGATACAGCTTATATTAATTGATGAAAAAGCAACCATGTGCAGTAACAGAGGATTGAGGATATGATACATCAAGATGTATGGAAAATCGTTGGCTGTGGATTAAAGCATGAGGCCGGTAAAGATTCGCACCTCTACAGCCGCTGAAGACCTGATTTATTTTCCACCTTACAAAATCACATGAAGGTTACAAGATTGACCAAACGTCTTGCTTGCTTGGCAGATTCAGAGGAAGGCCGGGGAGTCTCACCTTGCAGCCCTCGCAGGCGCTGACACCATAGTGGTACCCTGAGGACTTGTCCTGGCACACAAAGCAGGGCTTGTAGACGCGGGGTGGCGGGGGAGGTGAGGGCGGGCTTGGCACTATCTCCTCTGAGCTGGTACTCTGGGTCTCTATCGCTGAGGAGAGGAGAGAGCAACAACAGTGGGGTTAGTGAACGCTATCAGATGGAGCGCTGACAGACATGCGGCATTAATCGATAGCAGTGAGACAAACACAAACTCTCATGTGCACACTAACAGATCTTAAACAACCCGGTCCAGACAGATACACTGCTGCTGACAACATCCAATACAAATCACCAGGAGGGGAACTTACTTACTTCATAGCAATGTGTTTTGGAGGGGGGAGAAAAATGCAAGTGGAGGACAACATTCTTGATCAGACACTTTCAGATCTGCACTCTGAAATGTATTTTCAAAGAGCAAATGCTTTCCCACACACACACACACACATTCTCTCACACACACACACACACACACACACACACACAAAAGGCACCAATGCCTTCATAGAGTATTGGTATTCACTGCTACAATTATGACTGGTGTGTATCTGCTTTCTCCCGATACGCTGCGTTGTGCTTTTATACATTTCTAAATTGTGCATTCTTTTTAAGCATGAATGCTTGAAAATATTAAAGGAAAAACAACTACTTTACCAGTCAAGAGCAACAAATACTGCAGACAAGGCGATGCGTACATCTGACTAATGGCTGGAACTTGTTTACCCCCACAACCAAAACAGATACCTCGTTCCCTCTTATTGAATATCGGACCGGCGAACAGAAAGAGGCTGAATACGCTCCATCTTCATTGAATAAGCACTAATATGAAAAACCGAACAACATGTGAGCGCTTTCGCAGGCCAGGCTCCCATACTTTGTGTGCTTGTAGTAAACAAAATAAGTCCAGGACGGCAGGGAAGTGCTGTTGCCTTCATGTAATATGTATTGGACTTTGACCTCAATATCCTG
Organism: Eutrigla gurnardus; assembly: GCF_963514095.1. Taxonomy (NCBI): domain Eukaryota; kingdom Metazoa; phylum Chordata; class Actinopteri; order Perciformes; family Triglidae; genus Eutrigla; species Eutrigla gurnardus. The sequence goes on along the minus strand of NC_139933.1, from coordinate 11,700,157 downwards.
TGAGTTGCAAAACACGGCTCTTTAATCAAATACAAAAACACACATCCACAGCGGAGACCTGCAGCCTGTGGCCTATGACACACTAAATAAATGTGTAATCACAATTGCAAGTGGAGCCTTTTTGCTCTAACATGTGCGTTTTCATACCAATCCCATTATGATGCCAGACGATCTTATGATCCTTCTGGTTCCTTTCACATCCACACAGGTAAACTGTAAGCACGTGGGCATCCTTGCAGCCCCGTTGCTCCACCCAACATCATCAGCTCAACAAGAGAGGGATTGGGGAGGTTGACAAGCAGCCCAGGAGCCGGCGGCAGCTCAGTGTGTAAATAAGCCATCTATATTTAACAGATTGGGCTGGTTCAGCAGGCCCGTGATACAGCTGGGTACACAATCCACGTCCTGACGCAACACACACAACTCTAATCGCACTGCACACTGGGCAGTATAAAGCCAGGATGGAGTTTTTCTACATCTCTGTCTCTCTCACAAACACACACACACACACACACACACTTTCCGATCCTTTTATAGTGTCTGTGTGCTGGTCTCAGCTTGCCAATCTCCATGCGCTTGCAGCAGATGGTGCAAGGGAAGATTAGATTCAGAACAACCAAAATAAACCAACCTGATGCCCAGATATGTTCAAGGCTTCCTGGAAAAAAATAACAGACAGGAGCAGGGGCGCACCAAAAAATCCAGCCTCTCCAAAGCTCACACGTTATCTCTGCTGTCAGGAGAACACGCAGCGCATCCAAGTGGGTTTCAAGTGACAGTCGACAGTTAAGCTAACAGCAATAAAACTGACACACGGCACAGGCCCGGGATATTAAGACATTTTATATATGAGCCCCACGTGTCATATGGCACTTTCACACCAGGAAGAACCTTTTCAAGCTCTTGGTGTAAATGGGTCAGAAGAGGGGAAACTTTGGACCGCAGTCTGGCATGAGACACCTTTTTACTTCCAGAGGCCTTTTTTGGGCTTATTGAACAAAGATTATTTTGTAAAGAATTAGTAAATGTGTTTGCAGTATCAGGAGAAATGAGAAGGAGAAGGAGAAGAAGAAGAAGAAGAAGAAGAAGAAGAAGAAGAAGAAGAAGAAGAAGAAGAGAGTTCAGATGATGGAGGTCGGAGATGACTGGAGGAATGCAGGGAGGCAAAGATGTGGAAGAGACACAGACATACAATGTGCAAACAAAGACAAAGATACAGATGCATTATTTAGATAAAAAGGTACATACACCGGGCGTGTTCTTTGCTTGAGTTTTTAGATTTGTCTACATTACACCCACAAACAAATACAGCTGTCGGGATTTAACGTAAAGCCTCCAAAAACTACAAATGGGAATATTTTGAACTAACCTGTGTGAAGCAAAAGCATGAACTATCAATTTCAGAGGAAAGGAGCGATACATATACTCATAAACAAGAACGATTCTGTTCCTAGCGAGGAGAGTTATGCATGTAACAGTGAGGGGGAAAATGGGAGGTGATTTTGTGCAAAGGATTCAGTGGTTGAGTGAGCTGGGAGGGAGATAAACAGTGAGAGTCCGTCCGTTGCCACTTTATTGGTGTCATTACGGGCCGTCTTTGCCCATGCCACTGGGCCACGCTCATGTCAAACAAATTAAACTTAAATAGAGCAACCCTTACATAACATGCCATATTTTCTCATTAGCAAAAAAAACATTCACAGTTTACTGCGCTCTTCTGTCTTTCTTGATGCGGACTGATTACCGCCCTGCATTATTAGTGTGACCACAGAGCTATTCATCCACGTTAAAGCTGCCTTCAGTGGCAACGCACAGACAAACAGATGTGCCAACCACCCACACACTAACAAATAAACAGGAAAATTGCATCCATGCCGACATTTACACAGGCTAAGAGCTTTCCTCGAGCCATTTAAAAAAGCCTCATCGGTCGGACACGCACGCACACACTCATAACCACACACACACACAGAATGCACAGTCTTAATGAGAGCACCCATGGAAATCTGGGACACAAGGACAAGAGTCTGTGAGGGGGCTGGCGACTGTAATTAAATACAATGGCTGGCTTCTGGAGCCTTGTCAAGCTGAGGCATGAAGCAAAACAATGGCAGGCCTGTGGATAGAGGGGCAGAGAGGCTCAGCGGAGAGGACAGAGCTACTTAGTCCTTCAGCAGCACTCACCCAGGCATTATTCAACACCAGCCCGCATCCAAGCCCTGATCAACACCAACTATCACACAAGCCTGCCTATTGTGTGTTCCACAAAATCATACGGCATAAACACTGGAAGAACTGACTCACACTCGCCTGGAGAGCTTCCTTCTATATCCTTGCAACATATTAATACTGGAAATGTGTGCGCCTGGAAAGGTTTCCAGGCTGGAGCCCCTACAGAGCCTGCAAAGTCACCACGGTAACTAATACTTGAGTTACCGCTCCAATATTATTCCTTTAGCCAAGAGAAGGAAACATGAATAGACAATAAAACACTGCAGGGCTCAAGGGTACAGGAACAGGAACCCGCAACTCTGAAAATAATGCTTAAATGAAAAACAACAAGTTCGTGACTGATAAGGAAACTATTGCAACATGGTGAGGACTGGAGGTGAAACATGGCGGTCAATGCAACTGTTGTTAACCAGACCACAGAGCTGGATTGGAGCCTGGCATGCCGTCAGACCGGTCCAAGACGTGGGACGATAAGAGCAAAGGCCGTCAGGTGTCACCAGTGAAAAACACACCTCACACCGTATTGCACTGAAACAGCAGAAATCAATTCAAAAGGAGGGTGTGTCTGCATCACATCTGCCCACTGACTCAGAAAAGTACTTCTGGCTAACTTTGGCACATTTCAATTAAAGGATGTATCAAATATAATTTCTTATCCTGACTTCTAATGTTACTAATTGGTCTAAACAACGTCTGACTGAGTCATGAATAACAACATACTTTTATCCTAAAACAAAATTCCCAACCACTAATTTGTCAAAGCGCTTAATTGACTTGGATCTGTCTATCAATATTCACATCCACAGACAAACATTACAAACACGGCTTCGTGCGCATGCGCGGCTCGCAGATATCTTAATGTGGCGTTCTCGAACTCAGAGCCAAAGCTCTGGTGATTTAATTAAGTTCAAGTGTGAGTGGTCTGTAATGTCGCTCTTCAGATTCACTTTGCATACATCATGAGCCACAAGTGCACTTAGAGAGAAGCCGCACCCTCGCAGCCACATCCTCCATTAGCAATTACAGCATGCCCGGACTTAAATGGACAAATATGCACACGACTGAAATGAAATCTGTTCTGATGATGAACTAGCCTGAGCTGTAATAGTGACATAAGATAGCCTGGCTAACATCAGCACTTCAAAGGCATCAAGACCACAGACCAACACACACACACACACACACACACACACAAGCCCACCGGCTATTATCAAGCCTCCAGACTCTTGCTGTCTCGGGCCCAGTGCTGCCGAGCAGTTCTTGAGGTTCAGCTCTGGGTTAGTCCTCTGAGATTCGATTACCTTCATCCCCACTGGTTACTGGGCCCAGCTGTGAAGCATATTAATGAGATTTCACCATCATTAGGGGGCAGCTAACTACATTAGCAGGCTGGCTGGCTGGATTGTGGTGAAGAGAAGTGGAGAAAATGCAGGCGGAGGGGATGGAGGAGGAGAAGGAGGGCTTTGACAGGGTCTTCCACTTTGTTGTATCCTACTCTATCACGGCCCATTGTGTCCCCTGGCTTCTATTAGGTTATTTGAAAACACACACACACATGCCAGCCATGTGTAAGATACATGGAAGAACATATAGAGGTCCATTTGTCTTTCCATGCAGTGAGTGAGCTGGAGAGTAGACACCACACAGACCACCATGACACCAGGCTGCTGCATTAAGTCTCACTTTGAAGTCTGCTTAAAATAATGGAGTTGGATGGCCAATGGAACGGCCTCGGGGACAGAGACCGCCTTGCAAAAGCCTGGGAGTTGCAGGCCAATGTATCATGCATGTCCATAAAGACGACTGGCACCGACTTAAAGAGCTTTTTACATGCAGCGAAACAGACCAACAAGTGAGAGGAGAGGGGAATCGCTCATGCATGGTGCTGGACTAAATATTCAGACGTTATTTTGGGTTTCAAGTCAGGAAAGTGTGTGAACAGCAGGGAAAATGACACACACACACACACACACACACACACACACACACACACACACACACACACACACACACACACACACACACACACACACACACACACACACACACACACACACACACACACACACACAGAGGAATGCTTTGTCAGCACTCTTCAATTACTGGAGGGGGAAACGGGACTATTTACTTGCTTCCAGGGAAATCCTGCCATTCTCTTACAAAACGTCATAACAGCTCTCCGCTGAAAATGGACGGGGCTCCGTTTGCAGCCTTCACGCCGATTGCTAACGGCGAAAAGCCACGCACGGCATCTGAATAAGAGCTGGGCCGAGGGCGTGCGTGCCCCCATCGCACGCTTGCAGGCACGCACAGGCCGACAGCTGTAAGGAGAGCGACAGTGGGGTGTGTGTGTGTGTGTTCAAACACGGAGTGTGAACAGTTATTGGAGGGGAGAGGGGAGGAACCTGCCGGCAGGGCAGACAGGCATAAGTGAAAACACACACACACACACACAGAGCCAGTGGAGGTTAACATAGGGCAGGGGAGCAGACAGCGAGCCTCACGCCTCCAGTATTTACTGTAACTGAATCCAGCCTCTCCACCTCCACTTCTCACCATCATCTCCACCTACATGCCCCACGTAACATTCTCCACTGCTCACTACATCAGAACAGCTACAGCCAACAAAAGGCCTTCAAATCTGACAGTGTCCATGTCAGCAGCATATCAATCACGTGTTTGATTGCCTTATAGATTGTTCTGAGTTTTGCTCGTGGTCCATCTTTCACCACTCATATCAGGCACGTTATGATACCATATGAATCTAGTGGCGTTTCAGCGAGGATGAGTGAGGAGGATTACTGAGGATCCTCCTGCCTGGTTGTGCTCCCCCTAAGCTGCAGCATGTTTAGCTTGCAGTCTACCTTCTCAATGTGGAGAGAGAGAGAGAGAGACATAAAGACACAGGGCGCTGTCACCAATAATGAGTCTCCCAGTTGGCTAAGGATGGGAACATACTTGCAGTGTTGCGCAATAAAACTATTTTTGGAAAAAAATGAAGGTCTGACATGATTTGTGTTTGAATGATTAAATAATTATTTTTTTTATATATTCATACGTCCACCATGGCGCTCACGGTGTGAAGGGAAGAAGGGCATGGATCAAACTGAGAGCTTAATCTGATTCTCATATAAATTTTCTGCAGCGCATGACACATCACTTCCACTTAGGAGAGTATGTTGCGGTCCACATTTCAGAGAAATGACAGCCTGCTGTTTCGCAACCATTGCAGATATTCAAGTTTTGCCGAGAGAGCAGAAATTGATGTGACAGCTTGAGTTCTTAAAGGACTGTGGAGTCTGTTTGAAGGCTACACTGGCTCCAAGACCAACATTTGATGGATAGTGCTCCAAATTGGGGCCAAATAGCTCCCCTCCCCCCCCTCCCACCATTGGGAGTGTTACAGCAGGAAAAACACACACATACGTGAGTGATAGATGACGGTCCGAGCAGAGGCCGGAGGGCAAGGCTGTGCAGAGCAACGAGCCTCTCTCGGCTGTTATGGTGATCCCTCCTCAGCGCCAGAAGTGTGGAAAACACCGGGTTGGGTTTAACGCGGGTAATTAATGGCATCTTTACAGTACACGAAAAAATACACGACACTTAACATTTCTAATGAAAACGTGCATGGAAGCATCGTCTACCTGTTTGCATGCTGTGTGATATGTACTGTTTTTTTACATGTTTGACAGCTTATGCGTGTGAACGTCTAGGCCAGGCCTGGTTTCTATCAGCCCGGCGGCCCCCACCAGGTTCCACAGGCTTTCTCCAGGGGCCCAAGATAACTTCCCTCTCTATGCTGCCAGGCCTCTGAAATAACAACACACCAGACTTTCCTATCACTGCTGCCTCGGCAAATAGAGGCGGAACTGAGAACATGTGTGGACAAACTAGGGCGGCGGGGGAGGAGGGTGGGGGGGTAGCAAGGGATCGAGCAGATGGCAAAGGTGAGGTCTACAGGGGCTAGACTTTTAGCAGCAACTTTACTTCAACCATAGAGGCTGCTCTGTGCTGCAGCCACACGCTAGCCTTCAGCACAGAGTCTCTTAACAAATACAGAAAAATTAAATAAATACAAAGGCATCCAAAAGACAGCTATCTTGCTAGAGAGGAACAAGTTCCCTGGCAACAATGCTCCCTTGCAACCCCGAGTAACATGGTGTAACTCTACCCTGCAGCTGTCTATGCCTGCTGACTGACAGTGGGACTATGTGAGTTGGCACTTGCCCCGGGGTGACTGGAGATATTTGGCATGAGCTGATGGTGTGGGACACGGTGGTGGGCACAAGGGGGCAAAAAAGCAGCCTGCGTCGACCAGAGGATGCCAGCTTGTGGACAGGCAGGGCGGGTGTCGTACTGGTGTGTGGGCAAGAACACTCCAAAGCATGATATCCAATGTATGTGCGTGAGAAGGAGAAATGTGTGTGTGCAGGATACACCAAGGATTCTGAACATAAAGTCGGTACACAGTCTATCGACTTTCTGAATTAGGCTCCTTTCAGCCACACATGGCAACAGCCAGCAATGGTAATATTGTCCAAACTCTTACCTCAAATTAAAATAAAAATCATAATTGCAGTCAGCCACACCCCGAGCAATTTATTTCCACATTAAAGTACACGTGACAGTTAATTTGATATGTAATCTATTTACTTTCAGCATTACAGCGTTTAAATGGCGTGCACACATTTTTGAATTTTAGGGTTAAAGAATACATTTTCGGATGTATTAATTATTATTCCGTTGTCCTTTGAGTTAGTGTGCTTTTGCAGGCGGAGCAAAAGATGTGTTAAATCCTGTCAGCTTCCGATCAGGCCGTGTGCTGCTATGATAGCAGTTGTTTTTCTGTTGTATTAGTTGTAGTTGACTCCTTTTTCTCTTCTCTGTTATTTAGTTTGGCCAAAACAGTATATATGTTCCCTCATGTCTCAGTTTGTTCAGTTAACACCTTGTTATTTTGAGTATAGTTCTATTTTGTTGACCTTTTTTATAGGCCTAGAGATGAAGTTCTTGTTTTTTTTTCTCCTGTTTTCCTCATTGCCTCACCGCTTGGTCCCTGACATTCCTTAAAATGACACTCAAACATAGCGGAATCACTTCACATTTGGTCACAAATGGGACATGTTATTTAAGTGAACATCCGTTTAGTGAAATAACCAAACAATATTAAATAAGATCATGAATCCTAAAGTCTACCAGTATAATTAAACAAAACATTCGTTATAAAAATCACAACCTTTTGTGACTCTGATTTTATCTTTACACAATTCTTTTTTTCTTCAATCATGATCTATTTTTAACAGCTTTTTCAAGTCACTCCTGGAGATTTTCACGATTATAATCTTACCACGATTCACTTAATGTGAGTGTATTTTATTCGGATCCACAATAAAGTCATATATCATCCCATCCCTGGAATGAACATGTACTTTTTTATGCAGAGACATTCCTCTCCCCCGTGTATGTGTGCATCAGGCCAGTAGACCAGTGATTAACGAGCCTTTTCCGTGGCTAATCCACGTGACGAGTACAGGCAGCGTTTTCCCACAGCCGATCTGCCATTGAACATGAAATTATGTTTACGAGCCGAACACACGCATGCAGCAGCTATACGCTATCAGCTGAGCGACATCGCTGACCCACATTAAGAGACAGAGGGAGGGCAACGGAGCGGGGAGCAGGGAGCGTCAGGCTGCAGGAGAAACGGGCCGATAGAGGCGGAGAGGGCATCTGAGGAGAATGAGGCGAGCAATTCAAAAGCATGGCCCGAATCAAAACCGTGCATGCTGGCATGTCTAGAGTAAGAAAGGGAGAAGACGTGAACTAATCAACCCGTCCCATCGTGATTTATAGAAATAATTTAAGATCACATCCCCACCATACAACACACACACCCCGCAGCCTTTCACAAACTGGTCTTTAATGTTACGCCTCTGACAGTGAAAACGGCCTCACGAAACATTAAGCCTCTCTTTAACAGAGTGTCTGCATTGGTTAATTATAGAATTGTGCGTGAGCAGATGACTGCGTGCGTTCTTTCTTCCTTCTGCGATATCAAACTGCACTCATGCATATTAGGAGCCATGAGGCTGCCAAAGCAACACTAAACCTGGGGCTACCCAATCCAGAAACCCAGTGTGCGGTCTAACAAAAGCCTTTATGGTTCACACTTTAGTCGTCTGGTTGGGGCTCTTTTCCCACAGCCACTTAGAAAGAGTGCAACAGCCAAATAAGCATCTATTCCCTCTATTCACATAAAATAAAGGTCAACGACATTACAAGCAACCAGTAATAAGAAGCGCAAAGTTCAGGATGTATTCCCTTGACCTTCAAAATTTCATCTGCCGCATTTCAGTCCGCCTGTAGAAATGACATCCATACGCATTAATCAGACCGTATTCATCTTTACTGAGCCGAGAGCCACACACACACAGTACCCCTCAGTATTTGAACGCAAAGCATCCTCATGAATGCTCATGCTCAAGTGTTTGCTCTTCACTCACTAACAGAGAGGTTATCTGCCCATTGATACTCGCTAATCCAATGTGACTGGCAGCTTTCAAGGCCCTTCGTTCTTAAGCGCATATTTAAAAGGTGCAGGAAGCAGGTCATAAATATGGACGGGGGGGAGCAAAGGGCTATTTGCATTAGAGGGCTGAAGTGGACTTGGAGAGGCCACGAGGAGGTGGAGAGGGAAAAGGGGGGAACAAGGGATCAAGAGAGAGGGGAGAAAGAGAAGAGGCTCATGAGGATCTGGGGAGGAGAAGAGAGGATCAACAGGGACAGGCTTTGTCATGTTAAACTGCCTCATTCGACTCATGTTCTCCCTTTCCCCTCCCCTCTCCCTCGCTCTCTCTGCGGACAACACAATAGTCAATCACAGGGGGAACAGATTACGAGGGTCTGATCTTCTCAACTTCAGAGCGGGAGCATGATTGTGGAAGTGGGGGGAGGTTGAGAGTGCAGCGAGTGCAGCGAGTGCAGCGCGACGCCAACGTTTGACTGCGTTCAAGGATCCTGAATTATGTGCTTCCTCACCGCGCCGTTTCTCTTGAAATCCAGACACCCATTTAGGTGTCACTTCGTGTACTCGTCAACCACGAGTTAGAGCTAATAGTTAAAACCAAACTTGTAATTTACATCTGCCTTCAAGCCTCGGCAGGCGAACGCGCATTCCTGCACTGTACGTGGAACACATAACGACAACAGTCGCCGTCGTAAATTAGCGCAACGTACCAATGTCAAGTTTTGGAGTTGAAAGCATATCATTGTGGATGTAAGTGGAGGTATTTGCGGGGGTGTGGACAAGAAAACGCAGCATTATCCTGTCACTAGTCTGTTAAAGAGCTCAATGATGCCGGGACCCGAGGAGGTTACTAGGTCAACACAGGGGTTAAAATGGCCGAAAACCCCCTGAGGAGACAGCTGACATATTTAGAATAGTCAGACGCTGGGCAAACAAGCTAGCTGCACATTGATGAGATAGAAACTAAACAACAAATCATTCATACACATAGAGAAATGACTACAAATTCATAGACTGGGACTGCAAGGCCATGGCCAAACTCTTCAGCATAAAGCGAGGCAGCTTTAAACACCTTCAGGCCCAGACGCAGCAAAGCAACATTCAAGAACAAGCAGCCAACTAAAAAGTTGCACTTGAACACACCGCAAAGACTACAACTACCACGTAGTTTCTGCATCTGTGTGAGAGGAGATATCCCTCTACACCAGCAGGTAGCGTTAGTCTGTATTTGTCATTCCAAAAGGGAAACTGAAAGACCTTGGACTGCGGATACAAGCCGTTGTTACGATACACATAACCTTTTCACATCACTCATCACTTCCCTTCATTCCAGATGGTAAAAAACTAGAGCCACAGACAAGACGCCGAAGGCCTGGAATTGGCCATCGGTCGAGCGTCGGGCCTGGTCTGTCAGGGCCCTTTACACACCACCAGCCACTGCTTCCCAGCTCATGCCCCCTAATGATGACTGATGGCCCACATTTGATTCAGCTGTCTGATGTATAGCATCAGGGGGCTCCTTAGTGGGAGATTTGGGCAGAGCGAAGGGAGAGCGGGTGGGCGGGGAGAGGCAGACTCATTTGTCTTTAGTGTCGGTAATGCAAAAAAAAAAAAAAAAAAAATTAAAAGTGAGGTACTTGTCGATAGCAACGGGAGGTTGCATTAGCTCTGTGCTTAGGAAAAAAAAGCTGATGAAAGCAGGCAGAGTTATCAAGGGATTGCAGTGGGATGTTACTAGAATTTAATGAAGGACATGTTTAGCTTCCTCAGTTATGGGCTGTGCTTATCCCTTAGCCCCAAGTCGCTCTTTCTCCGTCTTTGTGTGTCTGTGTGTGTGTGTGTTGTCTGTGCCTCCGCAGACACTAATTTCCTGCATGGATCCCTGACCTTTCGATGTAGCCTGGGGGGAGCCATTTGATCGTGACACACACACAAAAACACACACTATTTCCTGTGATGTGGCCGTCCACCAGCCAGTGGACCGGTTTTAGTGAGACGGGGGTTGATCTCTCCCTACAATACCAGTCTTAACAATGTGAGCATATAAAAAGTATGGGTTTTTCTTCATATTAAGGATACCATTTCTCTTGTAGCAGACTACTGAGTTTGTCATGGTTGTCATTTATCAGCAACTTTTTAACTTTTAACTTTTTAAATGTTTGGTTTGCCATTTCTCAAGATTATTACTACAATTCATCATATTTCTTTTGGTTCAAATACATCCCGGATGTGACGATATAACCGACAGGTTTGCAGATTTAAAAGTCTATGTTCTTCAAAGGGCGGTTAATTATTTCTAAGGAACACTTAAATCAAAATACTCTGTGTCTCCATGTGTAAAGAGTTAGCGTGCCTCCTCCATCTGTAAGTGCATACGTGTGTGTAAATGATTGCATGCAGGTACAGGGCGACGCTCGCTGCCTATGCACACACAAGTAAGCAGCCGGGGAAAAAAATGAGTGGGAGTAACCTGAGCCGAGCCCTCAGGTGAGCCCGGGTGTTAATGCTCCCACTTCTCCCTCCTGTCCTCTTTCCCTCTGGGGTCCAGTTAACCCCAGCTGGCCTCTGTCGACTGCTCCGTCTCTCTGCCTTGTGACCGGGGCCTCATAATGACCCTGGGGGTGACTGGGTGCCGTTTATTGCAACCCAGTTCCTCTGCAAGTAGGAACACACGCCTCTCCCAGTTAACTCTGTCCATTAAGCTAAGTGGGGCCTTTCAATTATTCAACAGCTTCCAATGTATAATTCAAGGGATAAGGGGACCCCATCATGAATAGCGACACACACAGGTGAGGAAAGATTACCGTACTTTCAATTGTTGATTGTGATATTACACATCTGTAAGCTGGTGTTTTTCATGTGATGAAGGGGGGGGAGGAGTTAGGATGGAAGGACAATACTAACGTCAACCCGTGATGAATAAATAAACGGCGAGGGGGCAAAAAAGAGGACAAACAAGTTGAGAAGAGACGGATAAGAAGACAAAACGAGAAGATGGAGAGTCACAGGAAGTGGGCTGCCACGGGGACGGAGAGAAACTGATGAAGAGAGAGAAACTGTCACGGATCATAGAGAGAAAATGAGAAACGAGCGCGGCGGAGACACACTGCTCCAATGTATCTTGATTTATAAATCACGCCGAAATGAAAAAAAAAACTGAGCTGAAAAGAGAGCGGGGAGAAGAGAGAGAATTAGGGCAGAGCATTCAAAGTGTGAGAAGGCAGCTTTATAGTGCTACACCCCCCCCTCTCTCTCTGCTGTGTAGGCGTGGGTCCTGAGGGAGCCACCGATGTTAATACAGTTATTAAGCCTCTCCACTGAAGCCTGCCCCACCTCCCCAACCCTCAGCATCAAGGAGCTCTTTCTGCCTGGCAGGCAGCGGGCGAGCTCACTTGCTTCCACAATGAGATCAAACAGTCCCAAGTAGGCCAGCTCAGGGGAAGCCTGTGATGGAGCTTCCCGTTGAGCAGTGAGGGCAGGTGGGGTTGGGTATGTCAAGCCCAAGGAGCATCCCAGCAGGCTTTAGGGAAGGGGAGAGGGGGGGTGGGGGGTAGGCTTCAACCTTGCTGCAGTTCCTCATTCCCTTCCTCGTTCTTAAAAGTCAGCTGACCAAGATTCCCATGCATGTCTTCCTGGTGTTGGGAGTTACAGCCATGAAGGGCTCTCGTTTGCATCTGAGCGAGAGGGGTTTTCTTCTCTCGATAGCACCAGCTGCGAAGGCTGATTAGAGGTAAGTGAGGAAAGCAAGGCTGGGTGGCCGGGTTAGGCGGTCTAGGGAAACCCTCTTTGAGTGCAGATGGGGATCCTAGCTGGTCACCACTGCAGATGAGTGACGTGTGTGTAGGTGCGTGCGTCTAATCGCTGCATTACATCCAATCCATAATTCACACGGGGCAGAGAAGATTAGTATTGCTACTCTTGCCTGTAGCCAGGAGGAGCAAATTTGGGCAGCCATGCAGCTTTGCACGCAAAGGTACTAAGTAAAAAAGCACTGGCTGGCCTAAGCCGCCATCTGTCTGCCCTCAGTGTTACATCTCTATAGCGGAAGAGGCTCAATTTTGTGCAAGCTAAAACATGATGAGGCTGGAGAGTGGAAACAGGTTTTCACGAAGGAAACTGAGCCGAACACATTAAGGTTATTAAAACACTGCTGAAAAACAGAGATTATACACGGGGCCTTTGTCTCATATTGACACCCGATACAAAATGCAGAAACGAGAGGAGTGAAGAATGGATAACGAGATAGGCACGATAAAGACCAACGCTAAATAGGACGGGGATATAGGTCATTCTGTACCAGACTCAATTTGCCAACACTGGCCTGTTGGCAGCCATTGGACGTCGGCCAAGGCTCCATCAGTCGCACTAGAACACTAATAATATCAGTCACTCTGCCAAACCCTCTCTGTTGTCTCTTCCCTTATTTCCCTTCTTTTCTTCACCACTACTTTTTGTTCACAAGGAGAACAAAAGGGCAAAAATCCAGAGGCCAAAAATGACATTAAACCCCCTGAAAGGCTTCACGGAGATTATTGTTTGAAAATGCCAGCTCTCCTGGAGAAGCCCCCCCCCCCTCTCCCAGTGTCTGAGATCTCTCTCTTGCTCTCGCTCCCCTTCCCTCCCTCTCGTTTTCTTTCAGCTGAGAGGTGCTGACAGCCCAGACACAATAATCCAGCTCTATTGTGAAACCGCCACAGTGGCAACGGCGCTGTGCAAAAGGTTTGCCTCATATGGCGCGAGGGCAAAGTGGGGTGTCGCGTTGTGGCGGTGGCACAGAACAGCACCGCCGCAAGCGAATGGAGCGAGGCTGGTCACCAGTTACTAAAAGGGCACCACGCTGTATGACTTGGTTCAAACTGTTGTCACCTTTTTTTTTTAGGAGCCGAAACAGAGAGGAGGGTAAAACCTAGCTGTCAAAGGGCTGCCATACTTTGATTTCATCTTACCTTCCTCTCTGATCACAGCGCCGTCGCTTGGCGCGCCAAACAAAGAAGCGATTGTGTGCAAATGGTGAAGCATTAAGACGACGACTTGAAGACTTTGGTCAAAAGAAAGCAAAAGCACAACTGTGAAATGGCAACTAAATACATAATTTAGACTCGTCTAATCATACCTTTGAGCTAAACTGATGAACAAACGCCTCTCCTCATCCTCTCTTTCCTACCCGCCCGTCGTCTTTTTTGGCCGACTATAAAAAGCTTTCCTCGGGTTGCCGTTAAAAATCCCGTGGAATAACAGAATGTGCCCTCTCCGTTCTAAGTGATGCATGGCTGCATATTTCCCCATCAGCCCTCCCCCTGCCCCAATCTGAAAAGGAACATCCAGGCTGTCGGGGCTTTTTGAAAAAGAGATGGCTCGAAATGAGGAAAAGACATTTGTGTGTCTAGTTTCAGAGAGGAGGGCCCATGTCCTCCTGAGGGCTTATATCTTTCCCAGGGCATTGTCTCCGGGAATGAAATGAAACCAGGAACTTGCAGCAAAGAGGCTTGTGACATATTTATTTTTCCCAGAACAATGAGCACTCTTCAGCGTCTGACATGACCACTTAATTATTGTGATATCTACCAAGCAACTATCTCCCTCTCTCTCTCTAAGCCAAGGTACTTCACTAACAATGGCCCTGATAAGACACTGCAGGTCGCAGCAAAGGTTAGACAATACGTCTCTGTGAAATGAAGAGGCCGCTTGATATCAGAGCGCGGCCCCTTTTTAACACACAGTGACTCTATTCACAGCAAACGTGATCCAGTTCTTTCAGTCTTTTTTACACTTCACCTCTTTTAACCTACACGTGTTCGGAGCTGCTCCGCTACAGGGCACGTCTCAGTTCACACACCGCTAATATCACAAACAGGATTACAGGGAAGAAGCCGCCCGTAACCCGAGCCGTCAGGCGAAACATGCCGTCCTATCCGTCACTATCCAGCACTACGCTCTTCCTTCCCACCTCCGCCGCACTGTTGGCAGTCTATTTCATCCTGGTCCCAGGTGGGCCTTTAAGAGTCAAATGTCAGAGGCCGGGCTCCAGACCAGACACGTAATGAATATGAAATGATTCAGAGGGGCTGTGGGAAAGATCAGACAGTGGCGTCCAGACAGACCGAGCTCCTCTGTCACTAAGTGGGACCAGATTGAGCCGGACTTGGCCAGGATGACATGAGAGAGAACCGAAGAGGAGCAGACACACAATATGGATATCTAAAGTTACTTTAGAAAAGCTTCCATAAATCAAGACGCACAGAAGGGGCTTTTCTCCCTCCAAACTTGCCCTGTGTGCACCCGGGGGGCATGATAAAGACACCAACACCAAGTCTTATGAAAGGCAGGTAAATAAGGACTCAAATTATGAGCCACAATGAGATCATCTGATACACGGAGAGATCTCTTGTATCTTAAGAGCCGGCCTGTCAGCGCTCTCTTCTTTCCTGCATGAAACACAAACATTGAGTCAGGGCAGAGTGTTCGCTCCTGCTCCTTAGTTAACAACGCTGACTGAGACGCCAGCAACACGGGGCTATTTTTTGCCCAGGCAGCAGAAGAACGGCCAGGCTTGTGTATTTTTAGCCCACTAACCTCTACCCTATATCCTCGGCTGTCCCACTCTCTAAATAGAAGGGCATTCCGTTGTGTTGCGTTAGCGTGTGTGAACTGGCCCAGGTGTACACGGTTACACATCAGTTACATCCATGTGATGTTAACACAGATCCCCAGCGGGGGACTCGGGACGAGTACGTCGGCGGAAGCAGCAGCCCTTTGCTTTTGGCCTAGAGCGAGTGGCTCGAAAGAGAGAGAGACAACGTGGCTGAATGGGAGAGGATGAGGCAGGCAGTGGTCCTCGGCAACTGATGAAACAAGGCAACATTCCATGTAATCACTCTATATATAGCGGATGTTGGAAAAAAAAAGGGGGTGGGGGGCGGTGGAGGGCAGGAAATCTTGTAAAATATGAGGAAAAATTAGGGCAGGCGAGCATTAAAGATTAATCGTGACACTGACCGCCCGGCTCGGGCTTGCCATGCGGTGAATGCCACCATGGAGATGGGAAACAGAGAGGGAGAGAGAGGGAGAGAGATATAAAGTGGGAGAGAGAAAGGAGACACTTTGGGAATGAAAATGCCTCGCAGATGAATACTGGGGTGATGAATGTCCCTGGTTCAATACCCCGATGAATTTATGTGTGTTCCATTATGAGAGGGTGGGGATGAAACATGGAGGTAGGGCAAGAGATGGGAAGAGGAGAGAGAGAGGCCTCTCTCAATGTGCTGGTGAGCTAGCCATGCAGAGCCCATTGCGAACAAGCCATCTGTAGAGATAAGTAAAGAAGTGATTACAACAGGCCCAGCTCAATTTCTGACAGTTGAAGCTTGACTGCCCCCGTAGAGCCGAATTGATTTAAATGAAGAAGCTATGAATATTTTAGAGGGGCGAACCCTCCTTTAACCTGCACCGTTTCGATCTTCCTCCCACCCCCATATGTGTGTGTGTGTGTGTGTGTACATAACAGGACAGACACGGGAGGAGACTGTAATTATTGATAGTGAGATTACGGCCCTATGTCACAATATCTGCAGTCAGCTGCCTTCTTTAAGCCCCGATGAATCAATGACACTGCCTGGGTCTTTTCAGTCTGCCCTGCTTTGTTCATCAAAGTGGGCTTTGCAGTGTACACAAACCCTTGTTTGTGGATTTAGCGTCAAACTAAACTGGTGTATGGTACTCTCTGACTGATGCCTCCAGGCTAATTCTCTCTACAAACAAGCTGGGACCCATTGGTGGGGTCTGAACGTGTGTCCATAAAAAAAACAGCCCCAGACAAAAATACGCTTAAGTTCTCGTTACGGAGTGATGCTGCAATATCCCACCCTCAGGAGAAGTTAAAAGTTGCCAGTCAGCTGCAGTATTGTTTGTCCAAATGCCAGTTGTTCTGCCAGCGTTCAAGGTGACAGGACCGCACCCACTCATTACACTCTAAAAAAAAAAAATAACTGAAGCGACGGGACCGATCGAATAAAAAACACTGTTCCATTGATGCTGGGTACATTGAACCATGGCGGACATCCAAACGTGAGGGCATCTGTAATTTGTACGCGATGAATCGCATTAAGAAAGAAAAAAAAAAGAAAAAGGGGGGCAGCAACAGCTTTGAAGGTTGGTGGCAAGGTGTTGTTTTGGGAGCGAGTGATGGCAGGTTGTGAAATGCTGCCCTGCGGCCTTTCCCAGGAGAGCGACGGCAGCGCCGTTGAACTCTGTTCACCCCCTTGCCATTACAAACATACCTTGATGACAAAATGTGTTATTGATGTTCACCTGAAGGTGAAAGCAGGCGTGTTTCTGTGGACATACTGATCTCTCACACAAACACGCGCACACACACACACACTCATTATCCATGGCGTTCCAGGCGTTCAGGCTACTAAATCACTGTCGCCCTTCGTTGAAAGGGGTTAGGCAGACGTGGCACAGCGAGGAGACTGCCTGACACTTCCCCTCCTTGGAAGAACGGGGGGGACGTTGCCTCGCCGCTGTCCATCCATCCTGCCAGCTCCATCAAGTCGGGATCAACAAAGCCCCGGGAGGAAAGGTCCATTCTCTCATCAGCCTGTCCATGAAAGCACCAAGGCCCACGGACATTACAGAGCATGCAGGAAATAGTACGAGGCTCAGGGACTTGGCATTGACTATAAGCACAAAGGAATATTATGGCCTGGAATTTGCATTACTGCTCTATGTCCACAAACTCACAAGCTGTAATTTTTTTTACAAAAAATGTAAGCAGCTTTGCCAATAAATCCTGAGCGGCTTGATTGAGAAAATACATTCTGTACTTTATGTTCTCGATAGACGACCTTTCCTCCAGCTGTTTACAACAGCAACCTCCCCTCAATGTCAGAACTTGCCAGTACTCTGGCCAGTTCTGTTCGGGGACAGGACAATCCTCTATTTATACTCGCTTGTTCGTGTTTTTCCCAAATTCACAGCAAATGCTTGCCAAATAAAATCTGCATGTATAAATAAAAGAGGGGGGTGGTGGTGTTGATATTCGCAGCTCTTTCACAAGGCCAACGCCAATCTGCTCGCTTGCACAACGTCCAAACACATCACCCACAGTTTTCCGTGTTGATGCCGATCAGCACAAACAATAGGGATGCTCTCGCTGTGCAGTCTCGATGCCGCAGCTTCCAAGAAAGCCAAAAGAGAGAACACATGGGTTTGCACTTCACCAGCAAAGCTCCAACCTTGTGCTTTTTTTTTTCCCTCTTAAAAAAATTGCACTCCTACCAACCTCTCCCTTCATCATTGCCCAAAATTGCTCCTGCTCTTACAGTCCGTTGCACCAAAAAACAATAAAATGCCATCTGTTTTTTCTTGGGTCGCGTCTCCTGCTAGGCAAAAGGACTTCCGCACTTAAATACCACATGAGTCAGATTAAGCTGCCAGTCACTTGCCCCTCAGACACATAGCGTTCGTGTCCAATAGCCCACTTGGCAGGCTCTGCCTTCAGGAGACAGACTAGCTAAAGCTCGGCCTTCTCTCTGCCTCGTCTACTCTCTATGGAAATCCCTGGTGACCGCTTTTTTTTCTGTACAGTGGACAGCTTGAGAAAAAAAACAAAGAGCAAGAAGCCTATGGGCCGGTGAGCATTTAAGCCCACCATGCAATCCCTCTTTCCTTCATACCCCCCATTTTTTAGTGTGTGACAGTCATGTGAACAAGGCCATGCACATTCTTTCATGCATGAGCCCATAATTGCTGTAAGGATTCTGACAGGCACTCAGTGAAAAAAATCAAATGCATTTAATCTGCGAGACGGAAAGCCCCTTTCCCCGTAAAGATTCAGCATTGTTGCTCTGAATAACTGGGTCGTAAGCTTGCTGACACCGCCTGTGTGCAGACAAACCTGCGCCGACAGCCACTGGATGGCAACAGTCAAAGCGCTAAAGTGGCAGCATATTGTAAAGAACTAATAACACTAGGGATGAAGTGTCCATATGATCTGGATTTGTGCCCAGTCGCTTAATAGGTCCAGGAGGCCGTTTCCTCCAGAGAAGATGTCATTGAGTGCACTCTTAAAGTCAGAGCGCTCCTCTGCAGAGTAATGAATAGTTAGACCCAATGTGGAGAGGTTGAAAAAACTAAAAGAAAAGTTCAACTCCACCAGCAATCTGTTTCCAAACCCACGTGCAGAGGATAACATACCATGAGCTACAGTCTGTGAAGTTTGTATTTTAGAAAAAGAGTCCAGAAAGAGACAGAGCCAGCAGATGTTTTTTGGGATTGTCTCGTGCTTTTGGGCCCGAATGCTTTAGAAAGGAGGTGAAAAAACTGAAATCTCACTCTGTTTCATCTATTTTGTTTTCTATCCCGATGATCCAATAAGCCTTCGAGCCACGTGATGACACTAACCAATGTTATGTGCCCCCCCCCCACCCAAACACTACTCCCTGCTTGTGCACTAAATTTTTCATTACATTCAAGCAGTAAGGCAAAGAGCAGCTATGCTACCCCCCACCTAACCACACACACACACACACACACACACACACACACACACACACACACACACACACACACACACACACACACACACACACACACACACACACACACACACACACACACACACACACACACAATGTGGAGCCGAGTAGGGATCAGAGGTCTTTTCCTGGGCCAAACCCCCCGGTCTCCCTCAGACGGGCTCACATGGTTTGAATCAATGCTGCCACTAGAACGCTTTAGTGGGTCTGTTCGATAAATACTGCGAAGCTCGCTGGATATCTGCTTTGAAAAACGTGTGCCAGCTGCGCTTACTGTCTAGAGGAATCTCCAATCTCGTGCAAAAAAAAATAAATAAAAAGCAGCAAAAAAGAGCAAACAACACATTTTTTGAGTGCGTTTGTCATTGCTGCCAAACGTCAGAAAATTCCCGTTTAAATTCCCCTTTGTCGTGTGTTTCTATAGTCTTGAGACGAGGAGGAAATTGGCCCTTAAGAGCCTGCGGAGAACCCTGCCTTTTACACTCCTTCAGCTGTGAAAGACAACAGAGCTATCTCTTCTGCAAAGGCCCTGCTTGAGCTTTGTGCGGCGCAGCTCCTTTGAGCTGAAGAATAGGAACGGCCTCCTCGATACTTTGTTGTTGCAATAAAACTCTCTCTTATTGTGGCAGGCGGCGTATCAGTAAACTGAAATCTCCCATGACTGGCGGTGGTTACTTGATCCAGGAAAAGAAAAAGGGAGAAGAAAAAGAAAAAAGCTCTAAAACAAGCACCACAGTGAATCACTTATCAAAACTAAGTCGTACTGAAAAGCATCATCAGATGCTGTGCTATTTTTAGACATGGCGGAAAAGCCCGTCTGGCACATGAGCCTAAAAATGATCATTTCTGGTTGCATTTATCAGAATGTTTATTCTAACATTCACATGTATGTTCTGTATTAAGATAATTGATTTGAACGTCACGTGGTACAAAATGCCATTCTTGGAGAACACTGTGTCGTCATGATTCCACCCCCAGTCTAGCTACCTGATATAAACCACTGGTTTAAAATACATTTCATTGGATTGGCGCGTCAGATATAGACGGGAGCGTCCGGTCGAAGAGGCCGCGCTGCTCAGGAACGCTGCTGGCACCGCCGGTGCAGATATCCAGATTACCAGAGGAAACCGACGGATAACACTGGCAGGAAAGTTTGATCTGATTAACGTTGGCTGTGTGCTCGCAGGACCTCGTTTGCATTAAGTGCATATTTCGGGAACGCGAAAGCTTTTGGTGTAACGTGGTCTGGATGAGCGCGCCGCAGCCTCGCAGACGTTTCTTAGAAGAAGACGGAAAAGAAAGCCAGCCGGGGCGCACACAGAGGCAGAGGAGGGAGGCAGAGACGAAAGTGGGTCAAGTATATATAATGCAGTTATGAAGCTCTGTGGTGAGAACATGCAACGCTGTTTGGCACAAACCATCAGGTTTGAATCAGAATGCAACAATAAAGACCTAATAACGTTTAATATAAAACAATCATGACACACAGGCGAGCGTGGAGGCTTTAACTTCCCCGGTTAGTGGAATGAAGTTGAGGAGGCACCTACAGTGATTGGAGCCGTTCCAGTGCTGGTTCCTGATGGACGTGCTGTAGGGATGGGGCGCACCGGGCACCAGTCCTTTCTCCGGGATCAAGCATCCTCGGCTCTGGTTGTAGTAATCCATCATTAAAAACGGGTTCGGGCTGGGATTCAGACCCACAACGTCCACGCTCTCATACATCATACGGAGCAGGACGATGGCAGGGGGTTATTGTCAAAAAAATAAAACAAACAAACAACAAAAAAACTGCAGAAAAACGCGAGAGGGGTTTTTCAGCGGGGGTGAAACTGCATTAAAATCGGAGGTAAGGTGGTAAATCCAAGCACAGCGGGAACATTTCAACGTTTGGCATCTTCTCGCGGCGCTCTATTGATCGAAACCCCCTCAGAAAAAAAACCCCCGAGGAGTGAATCGGTGTCTGAAACGAGCCTTTAATCGTCTGCGCTCAATTTGGAGTCATGATTTTCACACACAAAAAAGAGCAGTCTGCGTGGCGTCCAACGCAACAACGCGGCCGGGAATGTGCACTTAATAACTTCAGCGGAATAGATCGGTCCTTTCGGCCTGTGAGGCTGTATCCACCACCATAAAGAGGGAAAAAACACGCCGATATATGTGGTTTAAATCCAAAGAGAACACAGATCTCCCACGCCCGCGTCACGACAACACGGGGGGAATCAGCGGCGCGGAGATCGGGGGAGGAAATTCCGTCTAGTTGCAGTTCGTCCTTCGGGTTACGGCGGCTTGTCCCGTCTGCGCCCGCCGCTGGTGGACTCCTGTCAGCCCCGTGGATGAACCGGTCTCCCTCCGTGCGCTACAACAACCGGCGGCTTACCTCGGTGAGACCCAGCTCTCCGGTATCCCATGAAACACGCCGGGCAGCCTTGTTTGTATTCGGGGGGGAGAGTGAGAGGAGAGACGCCTAAATCATTCCCACACCAAATCGTGAGGCTATCATGTTCTGCAAAAAAATGTGACAAGGCACAGCAGCTGAAGGCTTTGGCTCCACCCCCACTAGGCTCGTTTTTTTTTTCTCTCCCCTTCCTACCCCTCGCTCTCTTTTCATGCGTTTGCTCCTCCCACGTTTAACCCCTTCAGGGACGTCACCGTGGATCTCCCTCTCTCCAAACCCGGGCCCTGCCCCCCCCTCCCCCCACCGGCTTCTCCAATTTAGGTGCGGGGGCTTTAAATAAAAATGTATTTGAGGACGTGATTAAGTTATATAAGCTCAGTAATGAGTCCTTCATATCTTTACACCGGAATTCATTGACTTAATGAGAGCCGCACCAGACTGTATCGCTCTCTCGCTCTTTTTTTCCTGGAAGTTCCCCTCTATGTTCTCACTCTTTATTTGGGGCTCCTCCTTCCAACTAATTTGACCCTTTCCCCCCATGCTCTCATCAGTCCCTACCCTCAGATTTTTCTCTCCCCCAGCCCTGTCTCCCTAATTTGCCTAATGCTATGCGGCTGAACTTTTCCTGAACCCAGGAGAAGTAGGCAGCCTCACCTCCTGGTGACCCACTGGCTGACTCGGATTCGCCTTTCTGGCTCACTCTCATCCCACATTATTCAAGGTTTCCCACCTTGTGCGCTCGGTGCGACGGCATTACACTATTCCTCGAGCGCTGCCCGGAGAGAGGCGCCATAAAGTAACAAAAGTGTCGCCCGGTCACGGTAAGCGACGCTTAACTTTTCATCGCAGCGTAGTGGAATCAAGTCCAGGAAGTTGTTTGCGTCAGACTTGCACCACCTCCCTATTAACAATGTTACTCCACCTATACTCTGCAACATTCCATGCAACATTGTTGCAACTTGTTATGCCAAAGCTGTCACAGCAGGACACCAAACGCATTGATATTTCCTTTTTCCGCAGTCAGGCGATGCCAATGACAATGCTGAAAGAGGGGCGTTCACGGCCCTGCAAGAAAACATAAACACAAACACCTCACCGACCTCACGTCGGGGTGTTGACAGGTAACCTGAGCCTTTCAAAAACATTGACCTGTGATTGTCATGTGATCTGGAGTACAGCTGTCGGCTCAAGTCGCCTGCGCATGTTCAACGGTGGAGATTAAGGTCAAACACCTACTAGATGTAATTTAGAGGACAGGCTAGTTTTTTTTTCACCATCACATTTGCTAAACTGAAAATCAAGCTTTTCTTTTCAAACTTTTCTTAATGGACCTGAAATGCCCACTTGGAGAGAAAACACTTGCTACATAAATAGCCTACATATAAATGATCTGCATTAAAAGTGGAAATGGCCAGAAAACCTGTGTGATTTATGTTGTAATCTACACCGCTGCCTGAACAATGCTCCTCCTCCTCCCCCACTTTCCCTACACCTGAGCCACAGGCCACAGCTGGGTCTGACCAACACGGTTTCTGAGAGGGATTATCTGCATGGAGCCTGGCAGGGGGGCTTGGCCCGCTCCGCCCCGACTGACTGTGACACTTATTTAATGCAGGCCCCAGTGTGTTTACCCTGCCTGATAAGAGCCCAGTGTGCAGGCCTGGGCCGCGGCGACCCCTCGCCTGCACTGATAGCGTAGCCACACATTCCTTGACAGGATTAGTCCTATGAGTAATGGCTGTCAGAAAATGCTAATTTTCCCGGCTCTGTTTTCTTCTCCAAGGGGAGAGCATTCATCCTCGGGTAATACACTGTGATCGCATAAAAGCTAAGAGATAACGGATTGTTGATCATTGCTTATTATGGAGGGGGAAAGGAAGAATACAAGATTAGACATGAAGTCCTTTAACCACAGTTGTTTTTAAATGGAAAAAGTCACTTTCTCATCCTTAAAAAGGGCTGAATGTTTTCAGGTGCCTAAGATGACCTTAAATAGATCTGAATGATGAATCGATCATGGTGAATTTCATTTTCAGGATAATCGTAAATATAAGATGTTGAGCTCATTATCATCAAAAATGTTTCTTAACACCATGTAAAAAGTGATGCCAGTATTTTAAGAGTTCTAAGCATAATTTGATGATTATTGGGAAAATGTCATGAATCGCAGTTATTTTGATGTTGACATGACATTTTCATATCGTCCCATGCCGAGTCACTTGAGGGATGTATTACATCACATTGATGGAAGAATAAAGTGCTGGTTTGATGCCAGGTGGTGTCTAAATGGGAGTGACTCATCACAAACAAGCACACACACATACACATGAGTGTAAGTGCTCATAGACACTTAACAATCGGTGCCATGACTGTAAGGAAAGTGAGAGCGGTCAGTGGTTTGTTTTGCATCTTTATGACAGTAAAGTAAAAGGATAAAAAAGAGTCACAGGAGGTTTCGGCCCACGTAAACACAGCAGTCCAGGTGGCTGCTCCTGACCCAGCATCAATAAGCACCACACTCCTGAGAACACAGAAAAGTACTTTGGCGGGAAGCAAAGCCGGGGAGAATGAGATTGCGTCTCCAGCCTCGGTTACATTCAGCTTTCAAAGTGCTGTTGCATCAAATCCAAGGCAAACCGATGAAAGGCTCTGATTAAAGCAGCATTCAGAAGTGGAGGCTTTTCAGAAAACAGATGGTTATAGAAGTGCGTATAGAGGGATACCACCAGTGGTAAACATAGCAACTTGATTCTGAGAAAATCTGGAGCTGAGCGTCCAGCGAAGTTGGGGGAGTGGGGGAGGGAGGGGAGGAGGGTTTTAGGAGGGTATTCAAAGAGTTTTATGAGTAAGGGCGGAGAGGAGATTGCTGGCTGGACCTTGAGGGTGTCAAACTATTTTTACTGCCCCCACTCTCGTTCTTTCTTAGCTCAATCTGGGGTGTTAGGACGCAGTAAAACGTGCTCTCCTTGCCATTCCTCCCCCAAGGAGATATCCAGGTCTGTCACGCTGTGGGGCAACACATGCTGTCTGCATGTCAGCAGTATTATCCTATGACTGTGATGATCTGCACCGTAATCCCCTCCGCCCCCGCTCAAACCCGTGGCAGGGGCCCAGCAGCCAACTTCCTCATGCCACCAGGCTCACGTCTCCCCCGGGTGCACGTCGGCGTGTGTTTATTTCTCAGCGTGTGTGTGTGTGTGTCGAGGTGCATGTTTGCTTTCAAGTCTACCTGAAACTACCACTCTGTTCCCCTTGCTGCCATTACGGTTTCTGTGTGTGTTTGTTTGCACAGCTGGTTTTGTGCAGCCCGGACAGGCAGCACCAGCCAAACCCAACAGCTGTGCTCCCCGACAGCGAGCCAATGTGTAATGAGGGCCCGACCCTTCGATGTGAGAACAAGCTGCAGTTATCGATGAACACTGTACCGCTTCCACCTCCTTTCTGTCAGTCTACTGCACACACACACACACACACACACACACACACACACACACACTAAAAGCATGACCCCAAGTCAAACTGTTCTATAGATCTCTACATCGGTGCTTTGCTATCCTCAGTGTGTGTGACTGTCTTTTCTAAAAAAAAAAAGGACCCTCTTAGTGGCTGCAGGGATTTTGTGAAAGCTACCCCCCCGTCATTATCCCTTTAATGTCCCTCTGACAGCAGATTCCAGCATTTATGGTACAAGCCTATATCTGCCCATAAAGCCTTTTATTGTTTAGCCCAGCTCTATGGTGGCCGTAACCTGGTTTTCCCATTTTTTATGGGACCTTCACTATATCACAGGGGGGAGGACAAAGCTGCCCACCATCGGTGTTTACCAAAGTATGGCCTACTCATAAATCCATCATGGCCGGCGGCATTCTGGAAATACCTCAGCTCAGGGAGAGAAAGAGAGAGAGGAGGAGGAGGGGGCATAGCTTATTGTATAGCTTGTAATCGCCCACACTCTACGGCCTTGAGTTAGAGGACCCATCTCCGCAATGATCATTAGGTCTATGTTCCTGTGCACAGTCCATCACTCAGCAAATCAAGGGAAAATTGCTATGGATGTTACCCTGGAGGAAGGATATCTCAATATCAGTCATCCCGGACTTGGAATGGCCCCCCATTAGCTGTCAAAAACAGGGAGATATTTAGTACATACGGATGGACACACCGCTAATTCAATTAAGAAAGACAAGAAGGACAGAGAATGAAACACAGAGCAACCTAGAGGGAAGCTAGAACCGACTAAACAGTATGAAAACTGCAGAAAAGAAGTTTTGTAGTATTGAAAAGGTCAGGATTCTTTCAGTAGAATAAGTAGTGTTTGCTGAAAGTATAAATTAGTGGGCCAGTGATGTCTGGATTCAAAAAACTGCCTACATTTAGGAATTAATTATGTTGATAGAGAAGTAAGTTTTATTAAATTCATCTAAGAACTGCAGATTTCCCAGGTGAGCTCTGGTATTTCACCACTTCATGCCGAAAGTGTGGGTCCCGATTCGTGAAGGAGAGGAGCACATTTTTTTTACGTGCCATCTCAGTGATATAGAAAAGATAAAAAAGAGTAAGAAGCAGGCATGAGGTAGTGTGAGGAGGCTTAGGCAAAGAGATGGTCTGCACCAGGAAAAGCACAGAGGGAGAGACAGACATGAAGAGAATTCACTGTGGCAACAACAACTCAATCTACATCCTATTCATCTACGCATGACACCATTCAATTCTCCACCCAGGTTCTGGACGGCAGCCTCGACCTCATGGCCTGAACTCACGGAAAAGACAGACCAAGTGAGAAGCTGAGGGAGCAGGGAAAAACCCATCTTCTTATCACACTTTCAAGCCTTGATTTTGCCAATCTTCCCCAATTTGAGTAGTTTCATGTCTCTCTAACAGAGATCACTGCTGTGTGGGTATCGAGGCAGTGTGTTTAAAGAAGCAGCTCTGTATCGCCAACATGCTGCCTCCTCTCCGCGGCATCCTCTCTCTCTCTCTCGCTGCGTTCTCTCTCTCCAGTGTCTGAAGTGCGGCAGAAGGCCGCTTTCCCGTTTTCCATTCAGAAGTGTGATGATCGGGGTGGCCTGGAGGGGATATGAGAGGAGGTTGTGGGGGGAGGAGGAGGAGGAAGTGGTTCGCTTTAAGTGGATTGCCCTCAGTCTTGTTGTGCCCAGCCTAAAGCATTATAACGCCTCGGCAAGTGACCCCCACTTGAGTGGTGCCCCTAACACCCACGCCGGGCAGGGCACGCTGATTGTTGTGCTTAGTACAAAGACCCAATGTGTGCCATGAACCGCGCAGAGGTTGGATAACTGCAGGCTGAATGTGCAGTCAACACTCACGGAAACGGTTGTGTGTGCACACGCGTGTGCGTGTGTGTGTGTGTGTGATACAGCCCTAATCCCGCCTTTGCTCTTTCATGAAACGGACTGCTCTCTCCTCAGCACACGTGCCTGTTGCATCCTGCGTTCCCGTGTTCTTAAGTGCGTGTACGTGCGGCGCCTGTGCCCGTCCCCGTGAAATGTCAGAAAAGTGCCGAGCTGGTTCAGATGTTAATGAAACATGTGAAATCCCCTGCTTAGCCAGCAAGTTTGGAGCTGGGGGGACAACAAAGGCCCGCGGGAGAGCAACAGACTGCCGCGGCTCAGAGAATGACAAATGCCCCTGCCATCGTCACCACTGTGGCCCCTGTTACCCTGCCTTTTATAAAGGGGGGGATCTCCCTCATTCTAACCTGGGGAGGGGAGCAGGAGGAGGGTTAATGGAATGGATGACTCCGCCACATTAAAAGAGAAGAGAGCAGAGCGATGAGGGTGAGGGAGGAGTCATCAGCATTTCAAAAGAATGAGGCGCAGGGAATGTAGATGGAGCCGCTACCCCTCTTTCTCTGCCATCTCTCTCACCCTCTCCGTTATTGTCCACCCCACACCCCTCCCCTATGTGTGTGTGTGTGTGTGTATATATTTATATGTATGAAAGAGATGAGTTAATTGGATGAGAGGCAGCGCCTTTTACCCACAAGTCCCAGAGGTGCATATGGGTCAACTTCATCCGAGAGCCGAGGACAACCCTGACAGTGAAACGTGCCCCCATCAGAGCGCGGATTTTCATTGCGCTGTGGTTTGTGTTCCGCAGTCAAAAGCGTCGCTCAGCTTAGCCACAGGCAGCAGGGAAGACGCTGGTCCTTTGTCAACAAACCCAGAGTACTGCTGTGAAAATTGATATCAATGTCAAACTTTTTGCCCCCGGGGCCCACCGACTTGTCCCGCTCTTGATATTAAGGCAGTAACAGCAAAGACAAACTCTGGAGGAAAATAGGGAAGTACTGAAAACATGACCGACGTCACGTGGCTTGTGATACCCATCGAACAACACAAAGCAACGTTTGTGCTGCTTCCGAAGAATGTTACAAATATCCTCACACTCTCAGTGACCGATGATTCAAGGAGTTCTACAAGTTAGAAGATACATTCAATTTATTAGTTATTAATATGTCACTTTTGTTAGTTTTTCCACTCTCATAAATGTAAGAAAGCTCAGATAAAAACACTTTAAGCCATCCAACTCTGAAGTTGATCAATTCAGCACTCCATCTGCTTTGAAACTGATAGAAATGAAGCTCAGCAGTCACTATGGCTACCCCAACCATCTGTGTTGTGCACCCATAGAGAGGGGAGGGGCTCAACAGTAAGTAAATAGGCTAATACAAAAAGTGAATGGCTCAGAAGGGCAGATCATTAGCTGGCCACATCTTACCATTCTCTGTGTGATACCAGGACAGGAGGGGGGTTGATACATGGAAACAGAAGCCTGATAATATTTAACCAGCGGCGATCTATCATCAATCTGGACTCGCCACACCCCCGCAAGCCCCCCCACACACACACACCACATCATCAGTCCTCGACCCGGCTCTGGCCTATTGTCATTAAAAACCCCCAGCTCCTTTTCACTCCTTATTCAATATTTTCGAGCCATTGTTCCACCTTACATGCCCCCTCTGAACTACATTACTTCTCCCACTCTGTGGTGAAAGGAGAGGCGCAACAGCCAGAAAAAAAAAATCACAATATCTTATAGTGTCAGCCGCAACAAAAACATCGGGCGGCTATGACAAAAGTCTAACTTTTGCATGAATTCTCGAGCACAAACTCCAAGGTGAAGCATGGACGCCTTCACACTATCACCCCTCGTACTTTCACATGCAGACACACACACACACACACACACACACGCACACACACACACACACACACACACACACACAAACAGTGACCCTGTGGCTTTGCTGGGCTCTTTGAATGGAAAAAGAGAAGTCATTTATCCGACTCATCCTCGCTGCACCTCGCAGCACCTTTTAAAAACACTCTTTATTCCTTGCTAACGCTAAAGCTGCACCACACTGACAGCATGATGGAAAGCCCCATTCTCCCTCCCTTTCTTCTTCTCTCTCTCTCTCTCCTTCTCCCCGCTGTCTCTGGAGCTCCTCCTGTCTTTCCATCCTCGCTGCCAACAATCCTTGCAGGAAAATAAAGGCCAAGCTTCAGTGACAATGTAAGAAAGTGTAGGTGTGTGTGTGTGTGCGTGTGTTTTGCAGATGTTTTGACATGGATCCCGTGTGTGTTCGCATGCTCAATCCGGGGGTAAAAGTTGCAGCAGTACAACGTGTAAATCAGCTGACAGCTGAGCTTGCTTACTTATGGAGGTGAGAGCAGGAGTGCTTGGGGCTGCTGGGGGGGCCTGGTGTGTCAGAGCTCATCAGGAGTTGACAAAATCATCCTCCACAAACTGTCAATATTGTGTCCTCTCACATTTTCACTTGGGTGTTCTGATGCTTTGTTGTAGCTTTCAATTGCTGTTCCACTCATTTTCAAAAGTGAATCCCAGCTTTGTCATCTCTCACTGAGGCTAATAAACGTTGACACCATGGCAGACCATACTATGTAAGATGTGTACACATTGGCATTAGTATTTTTGCATTTACATTTAGTGCATGTCAACTCCCCCCATTGCAAAATGCATCTCCAAACATTGTTGTTTGCAGTGAATAAACAAAGAGCGATGCACGTTTCAGTTAGCACACAGCGTAGCGACAGGCTGTCTAGACCCCTGTTTGACCATGGGTGTGCATGCTCTCAGGTCTGTGTGTATATCTGAAGTAGTCTCTATGCAACCAGGCAGACAACAACAATCAAACCTCTAACCTAGTTGGCCAACAGCCCATCTCTGTATATCTCCTTTTCTCTCTGGACAGATCATTCGTCACTCTCTCCCTCCCTCTTTCCCCCCCATACAGCATCCTGGTCCACAACATTAGTCCTAACAATACATGGATTCAAAACTTATATAGGGTAAGAAAAATTAAGAAATGGAGAAAGTGTTTCAAAGCCATAAAAAGAGGAAACAAGTGCTTTCAACCATATGTGACATCAGTATATATTGTCAATGTGACCAAGTGTATCTAAATGTAATGGATGTTAGTCTAGTTATCTGAGGGGCAGATCGGACACACAAAGGATGTGGGAGGATGTTCCTACAGTACAGCAATTAAAAGCAGTTTAGTAGCTGGTTGAGTGGAAGAGGTTTGGGGCTTTAAGCCTCCTGGACATGTGTTGTGGTCAAATCAACTAAACATATGTGATGGGTGGCGATTTCCCGCCTCAATCTCCTCCGCCCCGACATCACCACTCCTGTGTTTTATTGCTCAACGGTACGTCTGATCTCCTGCATTTGCAAACTTCAGTATTTTGAAAACGATTTTGCAAGTCCTGATACCTGTAGCAACTTTAACAAGAGCAAAATACAGTAAATGATGTTTAGAACATACGCAAGTACCAAAAGTAATGACTCATGGTGTCTACACTTCCCTTCTTTTACTGTAACTTCCCTATGTTGCAAAATGATTGACATCTAGATGTCGACTATTTGCACGCAACTTGGTTCGTGTGTGTGTGTGTGTGTGTGTGTGTGAGAGAGTGTTTGTGGGCCACAAACTAACTGGCACTATTTAAAATGACTGTTTAAACCCTCATCTTCCCACTCAGCTGGTCTTAAAGGTAACAGACACAACACAAATATTGTTGAGCCATAAGAGGGCGAGGGGTAATTATACTGCTCAAAAAATGAAGGGAACACTTCAGGGATGTCAATCTGTCCATTTAGGAAGCACAGGGGATTGAGAATCAGTTTCACCTGCTTTGGTGCAAATGAAAGTAATAACAGGTGTAATGGAGAGGCAAAAGCAAGACAACCCCAAAAAGGGAATGTTTTTGATGTGGTGGCCACAGACAGTTACTCTCTCCTTCTCCTTCCGGACTGATTCTAGTTCTGTGTTCTGCAAAGGCAGTCCGTGACTCCAGGATGACACATCCATATGTGAGGTCGCAAGAAGGTTTGCTGTGTCCCTGGTGCAGTGGGCCCTGGGTTTCTCCTGGCGCAGTGGGCCCTGGGTACCTCCTGATGCTGTGGGCCCTGGGTTTCTCCTGGTGCAGTGGGCCCTAGGTTTTTCCTGGTGCAGTGGGCCCTGGGTACCTCCTGGTGCAGTGGGCCCTGGGTTTCTCCTGGTGCAGTGGGCCCTGGGTTTCTCCTGGTGCAGTGGGCCCTGGGTTTCTCCTGGCGCAGTGGGCCCTGGGTACCTCCTGGCGCAGTGGGCCCTGGGTTTCTCCTGGTGCAGTGGGCCCTGGGTACCTCCTGGCGCAGTAGGCCCTGGGTTTCTCCTGGCGCAGTGGGCCCTGGGTACCTCCTGATGCAGTGGGCCCTGGGTTTCTCCTGGTGCAGTGCGCCCTAGGTTTCTCCTGGTGCAGTGGGCCCTGGGTACCTCCTGGTGCAGTGGGCCCTGGGTACCTCCTGGTGCAGTGGGCCCTGGGTACCTCCTGGTGCAGTGGGCCCTGGGTTTCTCCTGGTGCAGTGGGCCCTGGGTAACTCCTGGTGCAGGACAATGCAAGGCCTCATGTGTCCAGAGTGTGTAGGCAGTTCCTGAATGACGAAGGTATTGATGCCATTGACTGGCCCTCACGTTCCCCTGACATAAATCCAATTGAGCACCTATGGGAAGTTATGTATCGTTGCATCCACAGACTGTCCAGGAAGTCACTGATGCCCTGATCCAGGGTCTGAGAGGAGATCCCCCAGGACACCATCCACCAACTCATCAGGAGCAGCCCAGACGTTGTTGGGAGTGCATACAGGCATTGTCGGATCAGCCTACCATTTCAAATTGTTACTTGGATTTTCAGTGATGAATCCAGCCCTCAATGGGTCGATGATTTCTGTTTCCATTGACCGTTGTCACGTCATTTTCTTCTCACCAAATTATACAAAGTACATCAGTAAAGATTTTCAACATGAATAATTTGTTCATCAAGATGTGATGTGGGATTTAAGTGTTCCCTTACACTGTGTTGAATTATAATAGATATGAATCACGCAGTAGCATAATATATGATATTAATATAAAGCGTTGACCATAAATATGCAAAAATATGAAAATGATTCAAATAAAAACGTAATACACTTACAGTAGGTTATCTATTACCTGCATAATGGAGATATTTTCAGATTAACAGAGACAAAAAAAAAAGGAAGCTGCATACAGATTAGATCCTCTAATTGGAAGAGTGGCGGTTTCGATCCCGGCTCCTCCAGTCCGCATGCCAAAATGTTCCTGGGGCAAGATTCTCAAGCCCAAATTGCTCCCGAAGGCTGTGCCATCTGTGTGCGAATGTGCATCAGATTAGATCCTGATGGGCAGATGGCACCTTTGCATGGCAGCCTCAGCCAGCAGTGTATAAATGTGTGTGTGTGTGAATGGGTTAATGTTGTAGTGCATACACCGACATGCAATCAACCAGTCAAGAGAAAGCAGAGAAGGTGTAGACTTTAAACGTCCCCAATAAATGATGGATATGCGGTGCCAGAGTCAGTATATTGATAAAAGTCTATCATTGTCCAGCCCTTAACATATAGAGTCTCTTCTAATGGGGGAGATGGCAACTATGACACAAGTGAAGAAACTGCGTGTGAATAATTCATGAATGAGAAAGCGACAGTTAACGAGAGAGTGTCATTGGACACTGACGTTCATCCATCCATCCATCCATCCATCGAACCACCCTCATCCACCCTCTCTCGCTCTATCTATCTTTCTGCTCTGGGGAGTTCAGATAAAGGATAATGGATCTGCTGACATTCATCTGTCCCAAAAAAGTTCACATTAAAAAAAAAACCCATTTGTATGGAGCAGCATGCAAATGCACACACACACACACACACAGGTGTGTACACAGACACACACTCACATGCGTAGGACACGTGCCGTAATGCATACAGTGTTACACACACACACACGCATATAAAACATTCTACAACATGTGCTGTATGCTAATGGCCTCAGCTATTACAATTTGCGCATTTATGAATACTTTGCACCCATTCCCTATGATTTGGCGATAAAGCAAGTTGGCCAGCCGGCTTGCACACAAAACACTCCCTCCCCTTCTCAGTCTCACGCACACAAATAATACCCTGCAGGCCTGGCGCTGAGGGAGTTGCGAGACTACACCTCAGGGTTCAACGGTCAAACCCAGGCAGTTAGCCAGAGTGCTCTGGGCTGAACTTGGAGTGATGATCATAATTTGTGCCTGAGAGGCTTCTGCTGAATAACAATGGCCAATAATGCGATGACACCGACGATGCCCATGTGCGTGTCACACCCACGGTTTTAGGCCCCGCAGATGCTGCCTATTAACAAATGAATGAGTCAGACGCAGATGCACCCAGGTCGTAGACAGAAGCAAAGTCACTTCCATGTATCTGGATAGAGACGAGCTAATTAAACAGGTTGATTCGATAGATGTGCACACACAATCAATGGCTTGAGTTAGAAGTAAATGGGTCTGAGGTATTACCAAGAGAGCGACACTCACACCCACAAAGGGAGCAAAAGCACAGCGAAACAATATTTCCAGCTGTCTTTCCAAATCATACCTACAGTTTTTTTGACTCATATTATAATAGTCGTGAGCAACACACTTTTTTAAAACTCTCCTCGGTGTTGTGTTCAGTGAAGATTTGACATATGAGATTTGAAGATAGGCTGCCATAAAGCTATTTAAGGTGCTTTGTTAAAGTCCACACACACACACACGCACACACACACACACACACACACACACAGCAAATCCCACCATCAGCAACATGCAGGTGCACGATCATTCCAGCAAGGAGACACAATGGACACCATCCTCTCTCCCTCTGTGCCTAAAACCCAGTCGTCTGGCAAAACAGCTGAGTGGGACACATCATCCAGAGTTTTTCTGTTGTCCCAAAGCGAAGCCACACAATATGGCTGACACACACACACACACACACACACACACACACTCAACGACAATGGCAGAACCTAATTCACCGAGCGAACAGCATTTTTGTTTTTCATATTTAGCTTAAAGATTGTTGCACTATTAATGTGCAGAATGTTTTAATGTTGTTGTCTTCAAAGCTATGGTTTATATAACCAGCACATCCTCTAATAGCCGAATATCAGTCAGACTAGCATGCTTTATATTGTATTTATTTGTAGAAGGAAAAAAACACTTCATTGGAGATGAAAACATATTTTATTTCCTGGAATGGGCCGCTGTTGGCATGGTAACTAATGCAATTAGAGAACTGCCTCTTAGAAAAGAAAAATACAATTTGGCAGCAACATCTAGTTTCAAGGAAGTAAGCACTTAATTCCAAGAATAGAACAGAATATAGATTTGAAGCGTAATGGGGAATAATAACAGACCTTGAACATTCATTTACAGTTGCTTGATGAACAAGTATTCAAACAAATTAAACTGTCTTCATCACAGAACTCCATTCATCAAATCTATTTGTTGCTTATTAAAATCATTAACCGCGGGGTTCCGTAACACGTCTCACCATTCGGCCTGTTGAGGCGCTGGTTTGATCTCTGAATCGGCTAATTGACAACGATTCCTTCATTCTCTGGAGTTCACCTCACTGTAGTGTGTTCATTTCTTCAGACTTTCAGACCTTTGATCTTTCCTCACTACTTCCTCCGTCCTCTCA